>NW_027192147.1:1544432-1790381 GCF_041956525.1 Rhizomucor pusillus
TGAGCCGCCTAGACCCTTCACATGACATGTATCATGTTGAGCGCGTGCGACGTTTGGGTGAGTATGGATGATTACAATATGCAAATATCGCAATTGTCTCAACGATCTTTTAATAAGCTCTGCATTTGGCGGATCAAGAGGATTTGAAAGGGAAGGTCGACTTGCAACTGATCGAGCTTGCAGCCTTGTGTCATGATATCGGTGATCGTAAGTACGCGGAGCAAGAAAGCGAAAATGTGTACGCGTTTCTTGCGCGACACAAATATCCGAAAGCAGAACTTGTGCAGCGGATCGTGGATCATGTTGGCTTTCGCAAAGAGCTGGGTTGGAATGATATGCAAGATGAGCCGGAAACAGTGAGATGGAGGAACGAGTGCCTCGAGTTGCATGCGCAAGTATTATTATTAGTATAAAGTGCAATTGTCTTTTGTAACAACAACGACAACTCTTATGTGTCTCATCATACAGGGTCCAGGATGCAGACAAATTAGATGCCATCGGCGCCTTTGGTGAGTATCCTGCTCTTTCACACTGCTGCTGTGGCATGATGATGTTTATGTTTGGTCCTTTGCTAGGTGTGATGCGCTGTGCAGCATACAGCGGAGCAAAATCAATTGCTTTGCATGTTCCGGAACTGGATCCCATGACTAATATGACCAAGGAGCAGTACGAGACACAGACTGTGAACAAGACCGGATGCGCTGTGAACCATTTCCACGGTACGTATTGTTTCTAACAACAGAGAAAGAAAGAGAGGGAATATGGTTCGAAGTCAATTATCTGTAGAAAAACTTTTCCGTTTACGCAGTTTGATGCGAACAAAGCGTGGTCGCGAGATGGCAGAAGAGAGAGATCGGTTTATGCGAGAATTTGTCGCTCGTGTAGAAAAGGAATATGAAATGCAGCTTTAAAAGAATAAGCTATTCATATAATACAAGCAGTGATAATAGGAAATAAAGTGAAAAGAAAGGAAAAGAGAGAGAGAGAGTTTTTGGTTTGGCGAGAGGCGGGGGGTGTTTGGGATTTTGGATAATTGAATTAGGTATCGACCTCCATGGGTTGATGATGTATATGACGCTGTAGCTCTTCGGGTTCTTCTTCTTCAATCTCTGCCAAGTGTGTAGTTGATTGGCGTGAAAGGGTATTGGATGTTAAAGCAGATTGAAGAGTAACCGACCTCTGCTGAGATGATGATGCGGTGGACAAGTCAGAGCATGTGGCGACACAGTCATTATTGCCGTTATTACTACTGGTATTATCATTATTATTGTTGCTGTTGGCATCCTCGCGGTTGCTAAAGGGTCGCATAAGGAAGTTTGGATATGAGAGTGGTCTAGCCTTGGCAGCCCGTTTGCGACTGTGTATCTGTGGCTGTTGCTGCTGTTGATTGTGGTCACTGATCATCATAGATTTGCGTTTCTCAAAAAAGTTGAGTTTGAGTTTTCCCACAAGGTTAGCAGCAGATAATCTTCGCTCTGATGCATTCGTTGTTCGTGTCCGTTCGGAACCATGTCCCGCTGTGCTCGTAGGACTGGTTGGCACTTCGCACGAAGCAGGGGCTTCCTGCACTTGCACGTTATCCGAAACGAAGACTGTACGCCGTCGATCGCCCACTGAGAAAAATATGAATCAGTCAGTCACACAAGGGCAATACTCCTGCCTCTGTCAATAAAATTACCATCATTTGGAGAGTCCTGTGACATGTCATCTGTGGCAATTTGCTGATCTATAGTAGCCACCCGAGTTTCCTGAAGCTGCACCGGTGGCTGGTCTGCTGATAGGGAGTTCTGCACCTCTTCGTCTGAATGCTGCTGCTGCTGATGCTGATGCTGACATTGATTTTCTTGCCGATGGTGCTCTTCTTGTTGCTCCTCCTGATCTCCCGAAGGTCGTTCTTCCTGTGCAGTCTGAGCTGCTGCATTTGCTGCTGCTGCTGATGATGATTGTGCCGAAGAAGAGGAAGAGGATGATGGTGATGAAGATGTTGTGGAGGTGGTATCCGATGCAGGCTGCTGGAGAGCAGGGTTGACAGGCTGGGACCAGGTAGCATCAAACATGACATCTGTCGGTGGAGTAAACGATTTGCATTTCAGCCCGTACTTTTCCATGACTTCTTCGGGCTCGATAGCAACGCTTGCTTCTAGATCAGAGTAAGTGCGACAGATTGGGCATTGGAAACCAGGATAACTCCGTAGGAGAGATCGGATGCATTTAAAGTGGAATGAGTGGGAGCATGGGGCAACGAAGAGAGCCTGGAAAGGAGCTAGAGCGTACAAGCAGATGCAGCATTCATCGACTTCAGCCATATCGCCGCCGTTCGCGCATGATGGATGATTCGCTTGTGCATGCTTCGATTCCTCTGCAGATTCTTTCTTCTGCCGCTCCTCCTCCCGCCGCTGCTGCTGGTGCTCGGATTTCTCCTCCGTCAATGCCATGGGTGATGCAACCAAGTCGTCTTCGTGATTGCTGGCTATGCGCGACAGTGTGCGTAGATTATTAAACTGGGCCATACTGAAGG
Organism: Rhizomucor pusillus; assembly: GCF_041956525.1. Lineage (NCBI taxonomy): Eukaryota > Fungi > Mucoromycota > Mucoromycetes > Mucorales > Lichtheimiaceae > Rhizomucor > Rhizomucor pusillus. The sequence continues at coordinate 1,546,951 of NW_027192147.1, forward strand.
ACAGCGGCCTGGGTCTGCGAGAAGCACTGATCTCGAAGCGCATCTTTACAGAGCGATAAATCTCTTCCTCGCCACCCTGGTAATCGACGCCGAGCTGGACAATATCACCATGTTTAATTTCTGTCGCTGAGCTCTCCTGATTTGCGGGGCTGAGACGGATGTGATTGAGAAACGTCCCAGACGACGATTTGGTGTCACGTATATACAGCTATTGCATTACAATGGGAAAAATAAACGCAGTAAAGGCAAACATGTCAAAAAATGTCACGTAGCAGCAGCAGCAGAAGAGATGCAATGCCCCTTTACCTTGCCATCTAGATCCACCCAAACCTCACAGTGCGCCCGGGAAACCACTTTGCTTTTGAACGACATGTGGTTTGGCGACTGTGATCTCTCTGCAAAACGGCCGATCTTAATAATCGTGCCTGCCGACAGCTCTCGATCCACAATATTGAATATCAGGCTTCGACTAGGATCTTCAATGTTGGGCACGATGCGTACGTGGAGCGTAGGCTGCTTTTGTTGTTGCTGGTTTGTTGTTGTTGCTATTGCTGGCTGAGGTGGTGGCGCGGTTGTCGTTGAAATAGTTGAGCGTCGCTGCTGCCGCCGGACAGGCCCAGGCTGTGGTGTTGGCGTTTCTGCAGCGTTTGAACGAGATCGAGAGAATCTCCTGGCCAGAAGCGCTGAAGCACCGTAAGTGAGATTCAGCGAGCGTCGAAAAGGAGTGGTTGCGGCAGAAGAGAGTCGTCTGCGCTGTTGCTGCTGCGTCGTGGAGGCTGCTGCAGCGACGCCGCCGCCTCCAACAGAAGCGTCTTCAACCGGTTGGCCTACAAGAGACATAGGCAACTTACAGTGAGCAAGGTTCAGTGGGAAAAGAGAAGAAAAGAACGCAAAGCGTTTTTGCGCTGTGAAAACAAAATGAACCCTATGCGGTGGGACCGCCCAAATTTGGTTAAGTTTGGACGCGCCGGTTTTCTTGCTCATTTTATTACCACCACCACCACCGCCGACACCATCGTTGACCCTCACGCCACCCCTTGGCCCACGCTTTAAACTGCATATTTATGCTTCATGTATCTAACTACCCTCGTCATCACCATCCTCACACTAAAAAAGACAACACTCAAAGAAAACAAACGTGCTCTTCTGGGGGCGGAGAAGCGCCTTCTTTCGGAAAAAGCAAACTGTCACCTGCTTTGCATTTGGCAAGCAAGAATCGGTACGGAAAATCGTTCATCTTCCTTGCGCGCAGAACCGACTGTAACCACGCCCTTCGATTCTGTTTTCGGGTCGTTGCATTGTCGTAGCACATTAAATTCTGCCCTTCTTCTACTTCCGCGTCCTCTACTTCGCCGGCGAATATTTAGCCGGGGAAAAGTGTACGCGCTAAATGAATGGATGTGTCAGTTATATCTCCATTTCAATGCAAGATGACTGCAGCAGACGAAAAGTGTAGTTCAGAGCGAGTCCGACAGTACAGTTTAATGAAAAAAAGTTTTGCACAACAAACTCAAGTGACCCGTCAAGTGGTGTTTGAATACTCACTGTTAGCCTGTGAATTTTTTTTACTCACTTGCCATACAAGGTTGTCCTTGCTCTCTTTACTGCAAAAAAAAAAGACTGGACGAATCCTCGCCGCGCTGCTGTTCGTCGGCTACGGATGTTATCTCAGCATCTCAGATGAAAGATCTTTTACTTATGATGATTATTTTTCCATATTAATCGCAGTTGCGAAGCAAAAAACAATGCTAGTTGTTATACTTCTTGTAGCTTCACTCCTAAGGTAATATGCGTAAGAGACGAGGACATTCTTGGTCTTGGACATGCTAGCATTTCATCTCAAACTGCGACCTGCTGGCTTGTATTCGCTTGGCACGCTTCATTGTTTGTTGGCCTAGCATTATTGTCTTTCCGGCCGTCTTTGGGACGCCACCCATCGGATGCCAATACGATCATTACTGACTTTTGTCCAGCGCCTGTCGTTCATTTTCCAATGCTTATTTCATTTTGTTAGCTAGCGCGCCCCCCTCTGGTCCAAATTTTTCTGCTTAACAGCGAATGATTGTAGAGCGGACCCTGCTCTGCGGGACGATGTCATCATTAATGCTGCTTCCTTATTCTTTGCTAATTTCAATGCATAGTAAAGTTCATCCATGTCATTAATAGGCAATTGATAGGCAATAAAACTCTATACTATTACGAAAGCTGTTAGGGTTATTCAAAGGTATCTGGCACAATGTGGGCCTCTCCGAGGTCCGACAGTGAATAGTCATAGTATGGTATCATTGCATGCGAGTATCCGTTGGGTGACCGAACAAAGTAAACCGTTTTCTCTTGCCTGTCTTGCTTGCCATTGCAAGCAGAGGAATAGTAGCTTGGTGGTTGGTCTTCACCCGCCAAGTCTACAGAGACATCGAGAAATTCGGGGCAGAGTTTAGAGTTTGCGTAATGTTGGATCATTAAAAGTCCAGGTATCTGTCGAATTTCGTCGTGTGCGAGATTCGAAATATGTACAGGTATGCTGAACTCGTACTTGCTGACTGAATTTCTCAGAAAATGACACTCTTCTAGCGTGACCTGAAGTAACAAGTCGTAGTAAACCTGGATATGGTTCGATTGGAAGGTCGGCGAGACATTGCGGGTGGGTATGTTGAAGGAAATGATTGTTGATTGGTGTGGCTCGATGCTGGTCTGATAAAGATCTCGGATGGCCTTGCGAGTGGCCAGACCCTGCGCGGTAGATATTCGCCCGAGATGATGCTTTCGAAATTTGTAGCTTACCGCCGTGATCTTAATATCAGAAGAAAGGGGTGTCATCGTAAGATGCATACTAAACGGATCATCTATCACGGTGCATTAGATTGCTATCATATAGACAATGGGCATTACCGCTGATGCTGCTTACCTGGACAATACGCCTGCTTTTTCAATTTAGCTTGCAGTTGCACGAGCGGATGTGCCTTCTTGTCATGATTGAGAGTGGTTCGATATACCCACTCCTTATCTGGCGTAGATAGATGTGCTTTTCAGTCGAATTCTCCATAGAATATGGATGGCATATTGCCGCTGCACATACCAGGCGGAGAGCCGATCAATGGTCTGTACGGAGTAACATAGCGCTTGCTTGAGAAACCAGGCTGACCACCGGCGCCGTCAACGTGCGCTGTCCAAATAAAGCGTATGCTGAAACCAGGCGGATCATCAATAGATGGAGGATAGTTTACATTTGGAAACTGGTTGTGCAAACAGAAATGTAAGCATAACAGCAAGAGGCTTGTGGGTTTTCCTTCCTGGCAACTAGCCAGGGAACACACACGTACTCTGAGAGAGAATGGAAATTCATGCCGCCCGGCGTCGAGCTCCTCAAAAGATGCTTGCATATATGCTATTCCATTTTGATCAGTGTTCCATGGCCCATCCTTGGTATAACGTGCACAGCCTTACGGTGCGCTGTCGTTTCTACGCCGAAAACAGCCTGATCCACTTGGAAAAACGTGGTAATGGCCTGGTGTATCCGTTCGCCTGAGCCATTCTCGTTGATCTTTACTGTGGCTACTTCCTCAGCCCAGAACTAGACATTTCACGGTCAGAGCTAGATCCAACGTGAGAGCATGCTATATTTTTCACACACTTGCCTTAATACGGACACGCGTCAGGTACAATCTTTCCGACGTTTGGAGTATGACGCGACCTGGAGGATCGTGTTTTCCGTTTAGCAACTCCCAGTGTTATCGAGGATATACATGCATTAGAGTGTACCTCTGACGGTGCTGTTTGGTCTGACTACTAACTGATGCGGATTTGCATCAAACTCGACACTTAGCGCGGCGCTGTCTTCAAAAAATCGAGGGGATAGCAGCGGCGTCGTCGGCTCTGTCAACGGCGAAGTGCTGCCGCTGCTGGTGCCCAGCGACAGAGAATGCTGATGACCAAACAGGAACCCGCCGAATGCAGGCGATGTCGACGGTAGCTGCTGCGATCGTGAGTGCTGATGTCGAGAACGCGGCGCAGAAGGTGTTTGCACCGGTGCTATGGCTGGCTGCTGTGTAAAACTCGCTCGTCGGCGCCTAGTGTGGTTGTGTGCTGCTGGCAGCGGTGCATCAAGTACAGAGAAGTTTTCCATAGTAAATACAGGATAAAGAAGCAGCGTATTGCGATGCTCAGGGGACCTTACATTGGAGATATATATTCATGCTATTTGGGGGTTAGCGAGGCTGCTGGGAAAAGAAAAAGTGGGGGTGATGGGCTGGCCCCTGCTTGCTCACTCGTGCAAGCTTTTTGTTCTGTCCTTTTTGTTACAGCATTCGCTGCTGCGGCTCCTCTACAGTTATTATCACGTATATATACATATGTAAGTTTGCTTTGAAAATTTACTTGAAATTTCTGGCTTCCCTATCAAGGCCGATCAATCATCGGTCTAGATCGTTGCTACACGCATGAATTTTCATATCTCACTACAGTATGGAAGCAAATGTATACTTTCACTGGAATTTATACACAAAGTCTTAAGATAATACAACTACATAATGATAAGATAGCATATATGATTAAAACAGTTCCATAGGGCGAATTTCCACAGATCCAGTTTCTCTTTGGGCAAACTCGTATGCTACCACGAGCAGAGCTTGTCCTTCCTTTGGATAAGTCTTGTCTTTAAATATCTAAAGTGTCTCCAGTTAAAAGACGATGGTCTAAATGCATATAAAAAGAGGCATTCCGTTTTACTTGCCTGCACAATACAGAGATTGTCCATGGCTATGTCAATGTGCTCTGGATCTCGGAGTGTGCGGACGCCTTTCATCAGAGCACCTAACACCGGATCTGCGAGTCGAAACGTATACAGGTATTCATTGGCTCGGAGCCACAGTGCGTGCTGAACTTGACAAGTTTCAAATACACGGTTGCCGAAGGAATAAACAATGGTCGTACATTCAACTATGCGTCGCTCGCTCGTTTCGAAAAACAGTGCATTGCAGAAATTGTCGCTGGAAGGATGGAAAAGGTCGAGGTTGACCTGGCGGCGCCGAGTGTTAATTGAAATGCGCACGAGTAACAGCGACGACCAAAGACTTACTCTTGCTATCAAAACTGGAGAGTTGATTTTGCTGGCAGCGGATTCCGACAGTTCGGCTAACAATGCTGTGTTATCCAAGTAGAATGACATGTATCGAGGTCTAAATGCAGCCGGTGCAATGCAGTTGAGATTATGCATCAAGTCCAGCACGATCTTCTCGTTTGTCGATAAGCATCTGACCTTATTGTTAGGCCAGCCAGATACTTTATTGTTGTTGTTGTTATTATTATCTTCTTCGGTCTGCGACGTTGACAATAAGTGGTAGACTGAACTGAAACTTTAAGTGGATGAATGTAGCTTGTTGGATTCCTCTTGCGTCTACTTACATCGAGGATCTGATCGCCGTGTGTTCTTCAAAACCTGCAGATGCGAAGATACTTGCTTCCGCGTGCGCACTTTACCCGTTTTGCGATATATATAGTCTGCAATTAACTCATTTCGGCCTATTTGAATACGTCGGTACAGACTGTCATTCACATCGATTCGACGTAGAAACATCAACATACCACAAGGCTTGCCATTTACGTTGACTTTGCGTCGTCCAAGCTTTGGCAACGTCTCGAGGGCTGTATGTGCAAAGCAGAAAAATTCCCCACATGTTAGATCGCTCGAGTCAATGTTGCCTTTATATACTTACTATACCTTCTATGAAAGCAGCTTCAACATCCATGGACCAAACCTCCTTTGATGAGCATTCCTCGTTAATTTTTTCGTTTTATTTACTTTTCTTTCATTCACGCCATGCATCTTGTGATACCTCATCGCGCGTACTTGAGGCGGATAGATTGTGCACTGACGGGTGTTTCGGAAACGATGTTGTAGACCTTTTTCTGCTATCAATACGTCGGGGCATAACGGGCAACACCATCGAAGAATGTTTAATAATATTTAGAAAAAAAAAGATGGAGAGAAAGAAAGGTATATTCTTCTCCTCTCCATGTGATCTTTTATTGGTTACAGAGGGGTCCATACACATGCAGTTTCTTTCAATCTCAACTGCAGGTGTCCTCGAAACATCAAAAAAGCGCTTGTGAGACCACCATTGCAAAGATGGTGGTCTGTGAAAGTACAAGTGATGTTCAACCCCTCGTACCCCTTGGGCTAAATTAGCACAGAGAACATGTTTTCACTAACATGATTGAAATATGTTGAATTTTCGAGTAATATATACGATGAAGCAGTAACCAGGATACCAGTGCGGCGACAGATATTCTCATGAATCCATCAGCCGAGACATTTCATGCGTATGAGCCTGAAAACGAGATTCCTTTAACATTTCCCCGCTTACCCTGTTTTATCTGTTCTTTACGTTGTTCGTTCTTTCCTTTTCTGATTAGTATACCCGCTTGTCAATTTCGCTAATGAACAAATCGAGCCAACTTGCTGCAGACGATCTCGCGTCGAAGCTTTATTCCTTCTCGCTGTCTACACCTGACGAGAATCTCTCGAAAAAGCTTGAATCTACACACATTACAGAAACCCACAATGTCTTTGCAAAGCCGCCACGGCAGCAGCAACCGTCGCAGCAACCAAACTCTCAATCTCGGCCGAGCAATGTCGAGCCTGCAGCAGCAGCAGCACCGTCTACTACAGCCGAGGAAGGTTGGGGCGAGCTGCCACCGGCGTACACAGCGATATCGCAAGACTGCATGTTTGGATTCTCTTCTATACTTCAAACGCACGACTTGTATTCCACCGAACGAAAGCAAGTGGATCCAAACTCACCATTTGGTCGATACGTTAACCGCACAGTGACGTTTGCGAACGCTGCTGCACCTCCTTCATCATCCTCTCCGTTGCAGTAACTCTGTCGACCTCCTCCATAAAATTTCACTACTTCCGCATTCCTTTGTGTACCATATTAAATGTCTCGCTTGCTTATTTTCCAGTGTTCTAAGGATTGTCGCGGAGAGTCTGGTAATTCCTCCAGACTAGCTTCGCTGCTACTACTACTACTACTACAACGGCTACCGCTAGAAATGGACAGGACCGGAGACACCGCTTGTATGCTCGACCTGCGCATGGCTGTTCTTGCTGACGGCTGCCTCTGCGGTTGCGGTGGAATGATCATCGATAGTGGACTAGACCGGCTACCAGTGCGATGTGGAGGAGTTGGAGGTGGTGGAGATGCCCTTCTCTTGGACACATCCACATCGATATTATTTGATAGCTGTTCTTGATGATTTTCAAGCGATGCCAATTCGTGGTTGATTACACCGACTAAATCCTGTAAATTTTTACACATTAGAATAAATATGGATGGAAAGTATGGAGACAACATTGGATGTGGGCTTGCCTTGATACTCTGGAGAAGGCTATCTGTGGTCTTGGTCGAGTAGGACAATGCTTGTTTATAGGTTTCCTATTTAGAACAGTTTTCCTATTGTTAGGTCGGATGCGGGTTTATGTTCATCGAGATATTAGTGCCTACGTTTGCTTTCAGGCAAGGGTCCTCATCGAACGTCAGAGCATCCTGTGTATTTGCTTTTAGACGCAAAAGATCTTGAGCGTGCTCATCGCATTGCTGTGTATATGCGCGCTGCATTGCTTCTTTTTCTGCCAGGAACAAGGATTCTTGTTCTTCAAAAGAATTCAGCGCGAGTCCATGGTATATCCGCCTCTCTTGTACAGATAATATACAAACCTTTAAGTTTGCGCTGTGCTTGCTGATACTCTTTTTCGCATCGCTGCATGTTTGCTCTACATTCCTTGAGCGCTTGTTTCAGCTGCTGATTCTCCTGCTGAAGTCGAGCAACGGCGTTTTGGCAACATGGCGAAAGGCTGCCTTCGCAGTAACTGTTTCTAAAGCTAGAAGGCCGTCTTGCTTGTTTAAACATAGTTCGTTTCTCTAAAGAGTTGGAAAAACAAAAGGAAAAAAGTAAAAAGAGAAACAGAGATAGACAGGTGATGAACACAAACGCGTAAGGCTCCTTTGGATCGTCATCCTTTTTTAGCTGTTGACATGGCGACCTCCGGGTCGAAATGCTTACTGGATTTGGAATGAAGTTTGCATTTCGAAAACAAGGGTCATATCTTTTCCTTCCTGTCTAAATCGTAGCGGTCCATAAACTTGGTTTATTCTTATAAGAGTCCATTGGTTTTAATAAGCAAAGTTCGATGATGGCACTGTATTTCTACGGAAAGTAAGTGAGTACAACATAAACGCAGAAAGTGAATGGTTGATTCTGTGAGTTAAATCCAAACTTTTGTCATCTACAACGATATAATATCCAGCTACCCCGCACTTTTCACAGCATCACCGGCATGTGAAAAAAGAAAGGGACAAGCCGTCCTGGTCGCCCTCTCTTTTCTGCCCTTTTCCCGTTTTCCACTCTTCACACTCGCTATCTCAACTGTATTATAACACACCATGTCAACACCAAGCAAAGATAACGAGAAGCGAGCGCCAGCAGCCGCCGATGACTCTGACTGGGACGATCTGTTAGATGGTTAGATTGCGAAAAGCCAGAAGAGATCTACCACGCGCGCGAATGCTAACGCACACAATATATAGATGTCTTGGACGACTTTAGCAACATGTCAACAACGTCGAGTGCGCCGCCGCCAAAGAAAGAAGACAAGAGCAAGACCAGTGAAAAGCAAGTGCAACAAGAGTCTTCCGAGTCGCTGGACGATATCTTTGATCAGGACGAGTTTGCAAAGCAGCTTGCAGCAGGCATGGAAGAATTGATGGGGCACATCAATGAGGACAAGGATATGAAAGATACATTTGAGAAAATATGGAAATCCTTTGAAGAGAACGAGTCTTCCTCCTCACCGTCGTCATCATCGGCAGCTGCTGGCGCAGGAAAAGAAACAGCAACACCGAGACAGGCTCAATCATTCCAGGACACTATTGCCCGGACTATGAACAAGCTCAAGGATAGCTCAAAACAAGTCGATGTAAGAGGAAATCAAAGTATTACGAGGGTGGGAAAATGTAATGTAACGTAAAGGGGAAAAAATAGACATCTATTGCGGAGGAAGGACAAGGAGAGGATGCCTTCATGGCAGAGATGATGCGGCAAATGGAATCGCTGGCAGAGAATGGCGAATTCGAAAATGTACTCGAAGGCATGATGCAGCAACTCATGTCAAAGGACTTATTGTATGAACCCATGAAGGATATGGCTGGTCGGGTAAGTGGCTGGATTCCGGGTTAAGCTTTGTCATGCTAATTATGCCGTTGATAGTATCCCGATTGGCTGAAATCCAACAAGGAGAAATTGAGCAAGGCAGAGTACGAAAAGTACGAAAAACAGTACAGCCTTTGCAAGCAAGTGGTTGAAAAATACGAGTCGCCCAACTTTGATGAGAAGAATGAAGCACAGACGAAAGAGATAATGGATTTAATGCAAAAAATGCAAGATCTCGGACAGCCGCCTGCCAGCATGTTGGAAGAGATGGCTCCAGGCGTCAACCTGAACGAAGGAGGGATACCGGAGGACCTTAAAGACTTGGAAAACTGTAATATTATGTAGAATAGAGAGACCTGGACTAGTTGTCACAATGTAAAACTCCTAACAATGTTATCGCCTTTAGCAATTAGCACCGTACATTTCCTATTTGATCTATGAGGAGGTTTTCAATCGTCAATAGCTAATTTGGAGAAACAATCCACTAAAGTTTTATATGATGCATCTTTGGAGTTTATGGACATGATACATGAAAAATATGTATGTACAAAAGAATGGAGAAATGCATGCAAAAGAAGTGCAAAGAATTAAAAATGATACATGAAAAATACAAAGGTACATAAGATAGATGGACAGCATAGGAAAAGTGCATGAAATTATTTAAAAAAGGGAATGGACGGGACAAACAAAAAGAAAAACGCAATAGCTAAACGCTCCGGCAAGTCCCGCTCGTCAGCGCCAGCGGTCGCCGGTAACATCACATTGACAAAACAGAAGATGGAAATATGGTCGTAAACGTCGGCACAGATAGTCTGCAGTGCGGTCATTTCCTTTTTATCTTCATGTACCTTTTTATTATTAGTATTTGTTGCCTGTAATACTCTATTCTTCTGTACGTTTTAATTATATCTGTGTTAAAGCTGGCATTCGTATGTTCTACTTCGTTCTCTACAACAACAATGGCACGTAACAAAAACGGAAAAAGTTGTTGGAATTTATATGCACACAATTATGAGAAACAATACAACTACACATTTGGAAACTTTTTACTTGAGAAAATGGAATGCAGTGGTTGGCGATGAAGTCCACCGGTTTGTCGATATCCAAAAGGATGACGCGTTCCATGGCGTGATCGTGATAGAGGATGAAGACCGTTGGTACCAGAGGGATTGCTGCTGCTGCGGTTGTAGCTGCTGCTGCTGCTCGGGCGCTTTTGTCTGTAGACGCAAGCGATAGTTCTTTCCGCGGTTGTTATCCCAGAATTCTCGACCATTGACAACGTATCGCATTGCCAGCTCTGCAATGCGAGCCTTGGATGGCCAGGGTACGCTGAACGTAAAACGGTCAACAGCGGTACCATCGATGGATTCCACGAAAGCGCAGTCAATATCTTCAAAAGACATCCAGTGATCAAACGTGCATCGTACAGTGACGTGTTTCTCGAATGCGAGGTTGGCGACACAGCAATGTCCAATGAGCATAATGGTGGGTTTTTGCTTCGTTGTTGTTGCTGTTGCTGTCATTGTTTTGAGCAGCAGCAGCGATGATAATGACGATGATGGTTGCACAGCCAAGTTCTCCACAGCAACTGGTGCGTCTGGAGAAATTCGATCCTGTGTGGACGATGGCACAACCCAATTGACCATTTCAAGCCGAGGAATATCGCCTGCATCCTCCTCTTGATCATCGGGCTGCATGCGGATAGCATTGGGCATCTGCCATTGATAAAACAGTTTGATATCTTCGACGGTTTCTCTGAATCTCACGCTCTTCTTCTTTGTTGGGCCGTGGTCAGAAAATTGGCGCGATGGAGATGGTCTTGATACAGGTGGCACTGCTGCTCGCAACGTGCCTGTGTGCGTATGCCGCTTGACAAGAGACACCCGCTTTGGATAGCGTTTCAGACCGGTGTTGTAGATATATCCATTGTAATGCGTATCTGCAGGTGAAAAGGACGGAGGGCCATGCGATGCAGCTATGACTGTCATGTAAAAGCAAGAAGAAAAAGAAGATCAAGACCTTGTGTGTGTGACTGAGTGAGTGCGAGAAAGAAAGAGAGAACGGCTGACCTTTTGTCTCTCTGCTGTCGTTATCCCGTCTCTTTATTTTATACAGTGGGTTTTTATTGTTGTGAGCAGATGGGAAGATTCCGGCAACGAATCACAACGGGGGGGCTCGAATGACAAAAATATAATATGTTTCTATCGTCAAGACAGCGCAGCCGAACGATCTTTAATCGAACAAAACATCTTGTTCATACTTTATAGTGTCCGACCTGACATAGACTGAAATCTCACTTGCAAAACTCAAAGTCTTTGACTTGGCTGCTGACAAACAGATAGTGCAAAGTGGGGAAATGCCCTCATCAGGTTTAGGCCTCGGTGGACCGGGCGCTGTGTCACTCGTGTTTAACCGAGCCAGGCCGATGTGTAAGTGTACCGAGGGAACCTTGGGAAAAAAAGAAGAGATATGATGGAAGAAGGAGGAGGAGGGAAAGCAAGGGAAAAGGGATAAGAAAAAACAAGTTTGGCACCATTCATTATCGATTTGCACAAACTATCAAAGAAGCGGGCAACATTTTATATATTGATAGATAGCCCACTTTAAAAAGTAACTGATTTCTGCAGGATCAACATCGCTGCCGCCGCCCACCACTCGAGTGATCGATGCATGGCATTTTCCACCGTCTCTCCAACACCATCTGATTTATATTTACTTTGTTTTCCCACATGGCTGGTTGCCTATTCTATCGATCGTGGGGAATTGGTACCACATGCAGCAGCTTCTGTTTGTTGTTGTTGGGCTCAGCAAACATCTCCATTCATTTATTCAAACAAGAGACAGAAAGAGAAAGAGAAGGAAACATGATATGTTTACAACATCAAATGATATATACATCACGCAATCACATTGAATAGGAAAAAGATAATCAAGCACAGGAGCGAAACAGGGTGGGGGTCGGGATGGATGAGATTGAAGGGAAAACAAAAATACAGAAAGCACAAGGAGAAGAAGAAGAAGAAGACGACAAGATTTCAATACCGTCTGGTGCTCTTTGTTACACGGTCAGTGTCGTAGAGTTCGGCCGCTGCTGCCGATCGCTTTCCGCGCTGTTGCACCGTGCACTGACGTCGAGTTTGTTGTTTGGTGCGGCGGTTCGCGGATGGAGGCTTTCCACGACGCTTGCGGTGGTGTTCAAGCGGCTTGTCGAGGTGGGCTGAAGCCTTGATAAGGATCATGGGCAAGATACGTCGGCGAGCATTAATGAACCAGTTACTGATCTGGTTCAGCGTGAGTCCGGTCTCTTGCTTGAGCCAGTTCTTTTCTTCTTCAGTGGGGTAAGGATTGGTGCAGTTCTCGACGAGCCAGCTCTTGAGGATAGCTGTGACGGGTTTGGGCAAGTTGCCGCGGCGTTTCCTGTTCTCAACCGGGTAGCCAAGGTCATGTGAGGGTTCTTGTCTGGTGAAATCAATCTCATCATCCTTGACTGTGGGGAAATATGAGGATTTTGCAGACTGCGAGGATGGCGTGACTGGAAGTGATAATGATGATGGGCGTGGTGATGTAGACCGTGATGACGACGCAAACGAAGTCTTATCATCCTCATCGTCTGTGCTCGTCCAGATACGCCCGTTGGACTCGAGCATTTGATGTACTTGTCTCTTCTTGAGCTGGACCAAGGGCGACGTTTCCTCCGATACGTGGATTTGCTCCTTTGGGCCGCTCGGGTAGTCATGGAAGAGGACAACGGGACGAAATATGCGCAGCTATTTGAAAATGCATCAATGACATGAGCGACATATTTCAGGATTTACACATATGACCGTTACAGACAGATAACATACAGTTGGTCGTGGATCTGGGTAATCGTGAAAGAGAGTAGATAGCGGAGGAAGTCGGAAGGATGAGGACATTGTTGTTATTGTTTTTTCTTGCAGAAACATAATGAAAGTGGAAAAAGAAGGTCCCTTTTTATAGTTGTCGGTCAAGACAAGTTGCATTGACAAGGATGATCTACAAATTGTTACACACGCACATACATCTCTCTTTGTAGAGTGCATTTTCTGTTACTCCATTGCCTCTTTAGGTCAATAAATGAGCGGGTCTTGGCTTGCATCTCGCCTCTCTCTTCTTTCTTCTTACATAGAACTATTGTCCGTGGCGTGGGGCCCTAGAACAAGGATCAATAATCGCCCTGTCATTGGGGAGTAATAAAAAGTGCTGGGCGTCGATCTCATCATCAATATCAATAAACTCTTTGAACCTATATCTCCTCGATTTTTCCCAAAACAATCCCCTCGCGCTTTTCCCTTTCTGAACTGAGTTGCACCAAGTGATCCTCGTCTTCCATCTGATCTAGACAACTAAACCGACACAAAATGGTTTTTATTTTTCGAATTGTCAAAGATCCAAGGAAACTTGTCTGGTTGAGGATGACAGGTGGCTATGTGCGGCTCCCAGAACTTCACCGTTCGATCCCCTCTTCAGCTGTAGGACTGCCCTATTTAACCAGAATCCCACATGGCGGATTAATTATGAAACCGCGTATACGGACATTTTATGAATCAATGAATGTTGCCGGTCTGGGGGTCGATTGGGGGGGTTTTTCCGCAGTGTAGGAGGAGGAGAAAGCCTTAAAAAAGAAACTTCTGATCCCGCCCTGTTCCGTCTCACATCTCTTCCTGGTCTGGCATCATATGCATTTGCCTAAAACATTATTTTCTTCCCTTGCTGGCAGAAGCAGAAGCAGCAGTGCACCAAAACCCCCGTGCAAAAAATTAATATCATCCTTGATATACTGCGCAGAGATATGCATATACACAGCACGTTCGTGAGTGCCACAGTATTTACCCCATGTTTCTCTCTTCTCTCGACAGCTACATGTACTGTGCAAATCCTTTCATAAAGAACTGCATCATTTCACCTGCCGCGTGGCGAAACGCATCTTGTGTGACAGGCCGCATCCCCACGCGAGAAAAGGTTAATGGTCGCACAGCACTAGGTAAATCTTCTGGATCACGTTTGGTTACGTTGGAACAGCAGAAACGTCTAGCGAGAAGCTATTGGTGTTCTTAAACTCTCAGTTTACTCAGTTTACATATGTGCAATCTATCTTGCCCCGCATAATTCATCTCCTACATAGCGCCGCCTAGATCCTTTGATCTTCTCATCACCCGAATTATCAAAAGAATAAACAACAGGTAACGTAGGGACAGGTACATATTGAAATATGCAATGTCCTTGTTTGTCTCAAATGCCAAAGAAAGAAAAGTTTGGCGCTTCCAAATGGGAGAATGGGTCATCATCACAGTGACGCTTGCTTTGCTTGTCACTCGCACCACCTCCTTGCAGCCACCTCCACCACTGCTGGTGGTGTCAACATCAAGCATCCATTCGCATCTCCAAGCATGTCGTTGATGCCTCAGTCACGAACCAAATGGCATTTGTAGCACATTTTTTTGCCTGTATGCTTTGTTGCGATGTGGAGGAGACGATGATCCTGTAAGCTCAACATTGAAAAACACTCTTATCCCGGATATATGTATATAAAGAGTTAAGGCTCACTCACACACAGAAAGAGAGAGATCGATCGACGTAAGAAGGGCGCCGCGCCTTTTGTGCACTTCCTCTTTGTTGCCTTAAAAGAAACTAAAATTTTGGAGATAGGGATTGGTTCTTGATAGCGTTTCATGGTGATCGCAAATACCCACGCTGGTTACCGCTGTTACGAGGTCGAGTACCAGGGAATTTCTACATAAGTTGCTGTGGGAGGCGCAGTTTAATATATTGGCTACGTGTTTCCCAAAAATCCATTTCGTTGGCTTCTTGCTGCGGAATCTTCAATACGTAGTCATCGTGCATATAGCGATTGCTGCGGTTTCCCTGCGCCACTTACACGACTACGTATATATAAACATCAGAAAGTATCCCTACGGTTACTATCATTACCAGTTCATTATTTCTTTTTGTTCTGATTATTATTACTATTATTTATATCATATCTCTTTGAATACCTACTACCATGTTATCGCCGTCATCTACTAGTATCAGCAGCCAAATGTTGACCACATCCTCAAGCCAACAGACTTACAGCCAAGCTATCGCCCCTTGCCACCTCGAAATTTGTTTCTCTTGTGAATGCAGGAACCACCGCAACAATGCTGTCCATGGTTGCTACCGACAGCAGCAACTGCAAAGCCGTGATGACTGGCGCGGCAGTTGCTGCTGGTGGCGCTCGTCGTCCCTATGAGAAAATCAGGTTCGACTATGACGATATGGTTATTCACATGTCACGCGGCGCACTAGACAAATTCTGCTCTGCACTTTATCATCATCCACACGAATCAGCCATTATCTCGGTCAATGTTGACGTTTCCTCAACTGAAACAATCTCCTTTGGTTCAGCTGCGCAGTGCGTTCTCACTCGTCCAAGTGCAGGCGGGTCCAGTATTATCAGCGAGGCTCTATCCGCTGAAGTCGTTGATCGTTTCCTTGGTATCCAGCGCATCAAGACTGAAATGGAGCTCAAGTACAGCAAGTCCGGCCCCATTACTGACTTTGCTTGCACCGTCCAGCGCAACATCACTCTCGGTATCTCTGTTACTCGCGCCAAGCCGTACAAGGCCAGAAAGATGACAACCAAGGTTGCCTCCCGCCTGCTCACCAAGAAACTCAAAGGCATTCTTGTATCCAACCAGACGGTCGTAAATTATACATTCAAGCGTCAAATTTTGCATGTCTGGACCGAGGATGGTAGAACTGCAGCAACTATAAAACGCATCTGCGCAAACTTGCCGGCTGAACTTCGGAGCAATACCATTATTTTGATATCTACCGTCAACCTTGACACCGTGTTCCATGCATGAATTTAACCATATCATCATAGTTCTGAAAAAATAAAGATCCTGATACTTCCTCTCTCTCTTTCTGTCTCTACTTTCCCTTATTCCTTTTATTATTCCTCCTGTTCTTGTTCATCGTATCCATCTATAGAAGGTGCGCCCTCGACGTTTGCCGGCGCAGGCTTGCTATTTACTTGCTTTTTGGTCGCTCCAAGCTGCTTTCGCCGTATAGAAGCGGGTACAAAATTGAGCAATTCCTTTTGCAAGTCTCGCAGCTTCGGCTCTGCGGAAATAGTGACGGGTCCAGCCGGTTTGGGAGCTGGTGGTGGGGATGCAGGACTTTCAGCAGCAATGGCCTGAGATGGATAAAGCGGTGCAGGTTGCAGAGGCACCGCTGCTGACGGTGGTGGCGGTGGCGGGCGTTGCAAAATCTGCGGGTGCTGCATGTGAGGAGGTCCTGTTGCGCGAATTCATTATTAGCAAGTCCAGTTTTCTACAACTATGACATCAAAAAGGAAAAGACTTACGAGGAGGAGGTGGCGGCGGCACCATCATGGGTGCTCCAGCGTAATAATTTACAGGAGGTGCATGTACAGTAGGACGTCCAGGCGGCGGTGGTGGTGGAGGTGGCCGCATACCATGTGCTGCTTGAATAGCTCCTAACTGTCGCTGGAATGGTTGTGGAGGCGGAGGTCCTGAAGGAAGTGGGATATCGTCATCATCATCATCATCCTCGTCTTCATCGCCTGCTTCCTTCTTTTTGTTTTCTACTTCGTTCTCAGTCGCCTTAACTGCACTTGGCGGTGGTGGCCCTTCGGGTAGAGGAATATCATCATCGTCCATTTCACTCTCTGATTCCTCCGAAGTTTCGCTCTCGTCTGATGTATCTGTAGTGCTCATATCTGTATCCTCATCCGACTCCTCTCTCGCTTGCTTTTTGGTAG
This sequence comes from Rhizomucor pusillus, assembly GCF_041956525.1. Classification (NCBI taxonomy): domain Eukaryota; kingdom Fungi; phylum Mucoromycota; class Mucoromycetes; order Mucorales; family Lichtheimiaceae; genus Rhizomucor; species Rhizomucor pusillus. The sequence continues at coordinate 1,563,947 of NW_027192147.1, forward strand.
GCTCTACCGACGAATTCTAGTCAGATAGAGTCTTTAAATCCTTTGCAACCAGGCGCATAACCAAACCTTTCTTTTTAACAGCGACGAATTGCCCTGTCCTCGGATCATACACCATCTTTCTTGATTCTTGCTGTGCTGCCTGCTTCCTTTGTCGTTCGGCGAAAGCTGCTTGTGCACTGCAATAGGTACAAACGAATGAGTATAGTCTTTCTCCCAAAAGTTTTCATTGATGCTTACCCGGTTAAAGTTACACCATGAGTCTCTTTTGCCTTTTCAATTCGCTGCAAGTCAGCTTTTAATTTTGCTAAGCGATTCTGTGCTTCACTGTCGAGTTTGCTGTGACGAGCTGTGTGTAAGAACTGTTCAGCTAAGAGGTACCACAGTAGAACCAAAGCAGAAAAAAAATTATGTGCTCACCTTGGTTTTCGAGATGCTGGATCTCTCGTTTCAATCGACCCGTATCCTTTTTTGCCAACGCCTGTTCTCGTGCACGTCGGCGTTCTTCCTTGTTCTATGGCTGACGATGAGTACGATCGCACAGTCGTTTTGATCAATGCTGCGTGTCGCAAACCTTTTTCAGCTCTCGCTTACGTTGCGCCTTGCCTACACTAGTGTGAGTCAAAGTAATAGCCAGTAGAGACGGATATACCTACGCAAAGCGTCCGCTGGGTTAATGGCCCGCTTTGATTTTGGCATTTTGTTTGGTGAAAAGAGTTACGACCTTTGGAAATCAATGCGCACAGGACATTGAAATCTGTGCCCCGACCGCCTTCGCCGTTAACCCCATTAGTGGATTGTACAGGGCCATCCCAGCATCCGCAAAATAATGACAATTTTAATATCAATAACCGACTAGGAAAGCCGATAGCTTTATTTGATCTTTTTTTTTTACTGTTAGAATATCTAAGGATTGACCTTTTCCCATTGACTCTTCATAGCCATAGAAGAAGTAATTATGCTAAATCATTGTTAAATTATTAGAGATACGTTGCAAGCTGGTCGTCGCTCGAGATGTAGATTCTTACCCAGCAATGCCAATGATTCCTTCGTCCACGGGAAGCCATCCAAGGTTGCCAGAGGGGATGATAATGTCAACAATGTCTTGCAGCAGCTGATACGATACCGAGTGCGTCTCCCTGCAGAATTGTTTACACGTTAAGCTTTTTACACAAATGACTTTATCAACGAACGACATTATACTTTGTATACGCCTTCTTCTCCTGATCGACGAGTGCTCCTTGCCTTTGTAATTGGCACAATTTGTACAGGCCACAAAGGATCGACGCAAATAAACTGGTGAACCAGCATTCTTGGCCAAACTTTGTGATTTGCTTGATAGCTTTGGGTTGATAAAAGTTGATAGCGGTTGTCTATTGTATATCGACTATGCAGTTAGATTCTACCGTGGGCAATTGCCGCGTTCCATTACTGACCAAAACAAACACTTCAGACAGGTAGTAGAATGCATTGAAGACATGCTTCGAGATGGTTGTCAGGCGGATAAAATCATCCTGCCGCGTATTTGCGGTGTGCACGGCCGTTTGGAAGAACTCGATCGGTTTGAATAATCGAAAGAATTTACGTCCATTCCCAATATGCTGCTTGAGCTCAGCCCAGCGCTCAACAACGTCTTTTGGGGCACCTTTTCGGAACAGGTAAAAGGCATAGAATCGAGCAAAGTACTGCACTAGGCGACAGAGCTTTTCACGCCCTGTTGTGCTTCCGAGATATCTGTTCACTGCGTCGACTTGGGCATCCATATCTGGCGTTTACGACCAAGAAGGAAGAGAAAGAGGGAAACAAGAAAGGGGGCCAGCTAAAGTACAGTGTGTATTTCGTTTGCCATCGAAATGCTGGCGCCCCCTTGATTTGTACATGGATTCTTTTTTGGGGGAGGGGAGAAGGGGGATGATATTGTCGGCAAGGAGACCACTATTGGTTGAAAAGTGATGGCACGGCACATTTGCTGCCAAGTCTTGCATCCATACATGAATGCGCATTTGATACACACATTTTTGTTTATTTACTACATACAGCACACGCAAAAATTAAAAAGCTAAAAAGAAACTACGACGTATACGATTTTGCCTTTTCTTTCCAAGCGTCCAAAAGCGACTTTAGTTGGTCGACCTGATGCTCGACTTGTTCTCGAGACTGAACCTTGGTATCTTCCAAATATCTGTTGATAGTGTTGATCGCTTCATCGATGTTGTGTTTAACAAACGACTTTTGGTCTTTAAATTTGGTTGCCAGGTAAGACTGGATCCAATCGATCTGGGCCTCGGTGTATCCGAGACGGCGGTAGGCATCGAATTCCTTGTCGCGCCAGTAATGGGCAAACGAGTCTCGCCAGCTGTTGGCCATCTCGGAGGCGCTTCCTACACCGGCCGACTTTGCAGACGAAACGCTAGAGTACAAGTCTTGGGAGATGGAGCTGGCAGCGGATTTGAGCGAGGCATAGTTCTCCTGCGGCGACCATGGGTTCTTGGGTTGATGATAGGCTAATGGTGCGTAATATTTGCTCAATGGCCATGTGTTCAGAGCACAGTCTCTCAGGTAGTACAGCCATTCATAGGCGTAATCCAGGGCTGCGTGACCCTTGTCTTTGATATTGTCTGACATTTCACCCACCCATTTTTGAGTCTGCTCATAGGTGTCTCCGGCATAATCCATGGCGAAAACCTTGTAAGCATTCACTTCACGTTCAACTGCACGCAGAGCGTCCCGGATCTGGTCTTGAGTGAGCTGGCCTTGCTTCTCCAGATCATGCTTGAACTTTTGACGCCAGTGCTTGTTGCCGAGGTTCTTGATATCCTTGGTAGATTTAAACGATTCTTGGATTTGCTCTGCTATTGCATTAGCTTGCTCGCGAGAAAACTGCTTGCTTTCGTGCAAGCGGTTTGCAACGCCTTGCAGCCACTTGTTCAAGGATGCAGAAGCTTGTGTATCCACCGGACGGCGATGAAGCACCTTTTGGTACCAACTCTGGGTCTGGAATGAGCCGGTGACATCGTTGTAGATATCCCGCCACTGCGCTTCAGTGACGATCTTCTTTTTAGTGGCATCCCTGCGAACACGCTCGAGAGCTTGCGCGACGCGATCGCCAGATAGTTGGCCTTGTAGTTCGAGTCGACGCAGGTAGTGCTGGATGTCAGACAGAATTGCGTCAGCGTCCTCTCGGGAAAGACCCTTTTGCTTCGCTAGCTTGATCCTCAGACCATCGATGACATGATTGATTTTTTCACCAAAGATTTCCGTATTGGCGATGGCAGCGTCGCGGTAGTACTTTACAGTATCGAGAAGCGATGGATCGTTATGTTTGTAACGAATGTTGTACTTGTCAAGATATTGCTGTACTTGATCGGAAGTCCAGCCCGAGATATCCTCGGTGGTTACTGTTCATCCAGAAGCAAACAATCAGTTAACGTCTTTGCTTATCTTTTCAGTATGTGCTACAGACTCTCGGATTTACCTCGGCCCAAAACAAATGTACTTGCAAATAGAAGCAAGACTAGTAGCAGCGCTTTCATTGTGGGTTCACGTAAACTTGAGAAAAGAACAGCGAGGAATCGAAACGAAACATATTTTATATGCAGACATTACGCATGGGTGATCGAAGTGGATTCCCGTTTTTGGAACGCGCATCCCCAATTATTATCGGCGTTTGTCAACATTGAGTCAAGATAGCAAGGTGCTTGATGTTGTTTTGAGTCGCCTAGATATTCGCATACTATGTTCATGCCTATAGAACTTATGTCCCCGTCCAAAAGTGTAACGCACTGCACTCGGCTCTCCAAAATAAATAAGGAAAGAGAAATTTTGATCTACAACGTTTATTCTAGCTCTAACATAGGCGTAATCGACTAACCGCAGAAATGAAGCCACGTAGCTAGCATGAAGAAGTAATCTTGGGATGCAGCGAACATGCAACTTTCCAAACGAGGTTGTGTGTTCTCTGATCTGCCAAGACGCCCGAAGGGAAGCGGCTCTTCAAGCTGTTTCACTGCGGCCCAACAAAAAATTGGGAACCCCATTAGATGTACTCACTCTAACATCAGGCCATATCTGCGTCCATGTATTTCCGTCTGCATCGTACACCGTGAAGCCAAAACCAAATCAACATCAAAGCCTGTGCTGTTGTCAGCTCTGTTGTTCAATTGAAATCAGGTGTGGATGACAAATGTAAAATGCAAACTGGAAGTGATTTCGAATGGTTCACTAGCCTTTACAGGCGGGTATTGCAAGCAATTTCGAAAGCTAAGTATCAGCCTGGCGTCATCGGCCATCACAGATAGGGAAAAGGGCTTTTGCCTTTTTGAGACGTTATTGATGACACCGTGCGCACAGATCGACCTGTCACTCAAGGTCCGTACTACACCAAAGACCCAAGTGTTGGAAAGTCGGCATTGCGCAGCTCGTGATCTTTTTTTTCTTTTTTTTCGATTTCCTAGCAAGCAGCAGCAGGCTTCTGCCAAGGTCATGTCACCTTTTGGAAATTCGACCTTTTATCTGATAGCGATCTAGGACACATTTTTAATCATTTAAATCCAATGTAGTTGGATTAATACACATTGTCCTTCGTAAATCGCTGATTTTCACCGCAGCACTTTGAAATGCTCATCCACTACGTGGTTTACTATCTGTTTTGTTCGCTCCCTTTGCTATCTTTCTATGTACGTGCACATGAAAGGGATAAATACAATGGCGAAATTCTATTGGGCGTTCATCCCCACTGCCCCAAAGTGAGTCCCAACAAAAAATCTTGTTCCGTCCCAGTGGATCACAGCGACTCCGAAACTTTCTCGAATGAAAAACCCGTTTCAATTCTCTTTAAAGAACTGAAAAAGGGGGAAAGCCTTTCTCTATCTTCTCTTCTTCTTTACACACACACACACACACAAATGTCGACTACCGATACCATCGTTTACGCATACACAAAGTCCGAGGCAAGGAAGCCTCCAATGGAGAAGCAGCAGATGCCTCCTCTATTTGACGAACCAACGACCCTGCAAAACTGGCATAAACATGTCAACTGGGTGCAGTCTATTCTGCTTCTCGGCACACCATTGATCGGTCTATACGGTGCATTGACTACAGAGTTACAAACAAAGACCTTAATTTGGGCCATCATCTATTACTATATCACCGGCCTCGGTATTACAGCTGGTATGTGATGAAAAAAGTCTTTGCTTTCTTTTTGCTGGCATGGCTCTGACACTTTTGATGCGATTTCATCAGGTTACCACCGTATGTGGGCACACCGTGCATACCGAGCAAAGCGTCTGCTGCGATGGATTTACTGCTTTGCAGGTAGCGGCGCCGTTGAAGGCTCTATCTACTGGTGGTCTCGAGGCCACCGTGCGCATCATCGGTAAATTTCACATTAACTGCAAAGGGGATATCATCAATGTGAACTCGCGTTGACGTTGGCTTAATTAGATGGACCGACACCGATAAGGACCCCTACAGTGCTCATCGTGGTTTCTTCTTCTCTCACCTTGGATGGATGCTTGTTCAGCGCCCAAAGAACCGTATCGGTTACGCTGACGTTGCCGACTTGAAAGCCGACCCTGTCGTTACCTTCCAGCACAAGCACTACCCTTACTTTGCTTTGATTATGGGTTTCTTGTTCCCTATGTTCGTCGCTGGTTTGGGTTGGGGTGATTTCAGAGTAAGTTTTTTGTTTTTTTTCTACCCGAAATTTTGGCCCCGCTCGCGGCCGATACTGACGACAATTGCACTCTATTCAGGGCGGTTTCTACTACGCTGGCGTGCTTCGTCTCTGCTTTGTCCACCACGCTACCTTCTGCGTCAACAGCTTGGCCCATTACCTCGGTGAGGATACCTTTGATGACCATCATACCCCGCGCGACCATTGGATTACTGCCCTTGTTACCATGGGTGAAGGCTATCACAACTTCCACCACGAGTTCCCTCAGGACTACCGCAACGCTATTGTTTACTACCAGTATGATCCTACCAAGTGGCTGATCAAGTTGCTCTCTTTCACCGGATTGGCATACGACTTGAAGACTTTCCCCGCAAACGAAGTTACGAAGGGTAAAATCCAGATGCAAGAAAAGAAGATCATGGCTATCAAGAAGCAGTTGCAGTATGGCACCAAGATTGAAGATCTCCCTGTGTTCACGTGGGATGAGTACCAGGACCTTGTCAACAAGCAAGATAAAAAGTGGATCTTGATCGAAGGTATCTTGTACGATATGGAGGAATTTATCAACGAGCATCCCGGTGGCGAAAAGTACATCCGAACTGGTCTTGGCAAGGATATGACTACTGCCTTCAACGGAGGTGTATACAACCACTCTAACGGAGCCCGAAATCTCTTGACTCGCATGCGCGTTGGTGTCTTGAAGAACGGCATGGAAGTCATGTCCGAGAAGAAGGCACAGTAATATCCCTCGAATAAGCAGATCAGCAACATTTTTCCCTTGTTTCCCTCTACTACATCATTTTTCTTTTTCTTTTTCTTTTTTTTTCTTCGCTTCATCATCCCTTCTCCTCCTTCTTTACATGTGGCACTCTCTCTTATATACGGACATCCCAATCATTACCTACTGTTCGCTGTGTAAAACTTTTTTCTTTGCATCCTATTAAAATGACAGCCATGAATGCGATTTTCCATAGCACTTAGTTGCCGGTTTTGGGAACAAATCGGGTGTCGGAGAATGGTTTGCAGGGCAGCGTCACTGTTTCTTCTATAGGATTCTCTTTTTTCTTCTTTCTTTGTCTCTCTTTGGCACTCATGGGTAAAAAGAAAAAGTCCAAAGCTTCACGTCCTTGGTGCTGGTACTGCGAAAAAGACTTTGAGGACGACAAGGTCCTTGTTACTCACCAGAGGGTAAGTTGTTCTCTAGAACCGTGTTCCACTGCAAACTTTGACTGATGCAGAACATTGAAACATCAAGGCCAAGCACTTCAAATGCGCTTTTTGCAACAAGAAACTAAGTTAGTTTTTTTGGACTGTCAGGCTTTCGCAGCTCATGACTAACAATGTGCTTAGCAACTGCTGGCGGTATGGCTGTACACGCGCAGCAGGTGCACAAGGAAGAGATTACAAAGTAAGAATATTTAATTTAGACCGTGTAATTTTTGGTGTATTAAAAGTCTAGCGTAGGGTCCCGAACGCATTGCCCGGACGAGAAACATTAGATATCGAGATTTTTGGTATGGAGGGCATTCCATATGAAGATCTAATTGCATACGAAAACAAAAGAAACGGCGGCAACGTCCCAAAACGACCGCGTATCGAAACGGAATACACAGAATTGACACCAGAGCAGATACAACAGCAAATTGCACTACACAAGGCTGGAAATCCGGCTGCTGGTACTACGCCGCCACCACCCGCCGGTGCCAGCCCGGTCGCCACTGCCACACCCACAGCAGCCTCGCCTGCACCACCCACTGCTGCTGCTGCCGCCGCAAGTTATCCCTACTATGCGCCATATTCCACTCCTCCGGTAAGCGCATCTCCTGCTGGGTATCCTAGTCAATATGGACAGTATTATCAGCCTTACCCTCCGCAACCATATGGATACGGTGCACCACCACCGCCAGGGTAAGTCGAAAACGATCTGCATATGCGAACTTTTTTGAGGACATATGCTCATCCCTGTGTTGTGCAATCCACAGTGCACCGGCTGCCTATCCTGGTTGGGGTGGCGCTGACCAACGACCACCAGCATACGGCGCGCCTTACGGTGCACCCTACCCTCCTCAAACTTCACCGCCACAGCCAGGCGGCGCAGCTCCTGAAGCATCGCCGCCATATCCTGGATATCAGGCTCCTCCTGCTCCAAATGCCTACTATCCATCACCAAGCGCTACAGGCGGCGAATACAATGCGACTGCGAACGCTGCCGCCAGCACAAATGCTACCAACGAGCAATCACAAGAAGCACAGCAAGCTCAAGACTTAGCGCAAGCACAAGATCAGACGCAAGCAGCCGCAGCGCCGCAACAAGGTGAAGTACAGTCAACGCAACCAGTAGCAACTGAAGGCACCAAAAAGAAAGCATCAAAAACTAGCCTTATATACAGCGACAACGAGGTATCTCCGGTAAGTTTTCGTCGACTGCCTATGGAGGAAGCGGCCCATTTTGTTCTAATTGATCTTAAATAGGAAGAGAAACGTGCAATGCTTGAAACACATAGAAATCGTGCCAGGTTGGCAGCAGCGTGAAATTGCATTAACGGTGTGTTTGTTCCTTTCTCTCATGGTAAATATCGTCTCCTCACTGCATACAAAGAATGACGCCGGCATGATCCCAGATAAACTTTCTTCATGCACAAAACGGGAGTATGCAGAATGGTTTGTAAAACGTGCTTTGGTAAGACAAGAATGGAATAAAGTTGTCGACGCCTTTACACCTGTCACCCTGCCTCGCTTTCAATCTCCCAACTATTCTCGTCCTTTGATTGACATTTAATCCTTTTCGGCCATTTCGTAAATGTGACAATGTTCTCCGTACAAAGAAGTCTTGAAAGTAAACGCAGGCATCCAGCGTGAGCGATGCAGTGGGCATTGGTGAGCGATAGCAACTGGGAGGTCGATCTGCCTTGATAGTTTTGTAAATGCCCAGTATGATGGATTCTCTGCATGTTTGAGCGACGCGGATCTCGTCGTTCGATTTGGATTGCACTTGAAAGTGATGTGGGAAAGAAGAGTTGTTAAACACGGCTTGGGGCACGCAGCACAGCCTGATAGCTGAAAGCTGAAAGCGCAAGTTAGATGGGGATTCTGTGTTTTCACGGCAGGGAATCAAGGCCATGAAGACGCACCCCTAAGGCGTGCATATAACAAACAACGTTGTCGCATTGCATCAAGGGTCAATCTTTCCTTAAATATCATTTGCAAATAAAATCACTTAATTCGCATTGAAACAACTTTAAGCTTAATGTGAAGGATATAATAACACAAGGAATATGATATACATGATATTTTCATGTGGGGAGGTCATCTGTGAGCAATTGAGTGATGAACTGATTTGGAAAGAGAGACGTACGCATGGGTGCACAAACGAGAGTTGCATGCATGCTTGCCATTCCTGTTTCGCCGCGAGCGCCAAACTCAGAAGGCATGTTATAGGTTATGTTCAAGTGTAAAAAAAGATTTCTCTTCCTTGTTCCTGACAACACAGTGCTTTCTTTTCCAGGGCCCCATTCGCTGTCCCACCAATGCCCATGATATTCAGTAAACCGCAGCGCAAGACCGTCGCTGTCGATTTGGATCAGACGTTGGCGCATACGCTCGAAGCACTGCTCGAGTGGCACAACGAGGTGTACCACACTGACTTGTGTCTCGCAGATTTAGAGGCATATGGCTATAGTTCAGCCCACAACAGTTCGGCACTCGGAACTCGAGAAGAAGCTTGCTACAAGATCCGGGAATTCTACGAGAGCGATCACTTTGCGAGGGTCAGGCCCATTGACGATTTCGCCCTGGAGGCATTGAAGATGCTCAAGAAGAGAAAGTTCAATTTGGTTATTATTACGTCGAGGCAGCAATTTATCGCCGAAGAGACCAAGAAGTTTGTCGACAAACATTACCCAGGTAAATAATAACGCACGCTACTGCTACTGCTGCTGCTGCTGCTGCGGACGACTAGTATTATCAGCCATTGGGAAGCTGACACATGTATGCCAGGCATATTCGACAGCATCTATTTCTGCAACCTTAATTTGTCTGACGCAGAGCAGCTTGAATACGTGTCTAAACCCAAGTCGGCGATCTGTCAAGAGATTGGAGTCGATGTGCTGATTGACGACGATCTGAACCATGCATTGGACTGCGCAGCACTGGATATGGAGGTTTTGCTGTATGACCGCAAGGGCCAATACAAGTGGAACCACGAGCGGCCGCGAAAGACAGCAGGCACATTGACGTCCATGTCTCGGCAGCTGTACCAGCCCTCTGGGCCGCTGCCGCCCAACGTGACACGAGTCAAGAGCTGGAAAGAAATCATTGCATACTTTCCAAAGCCAAAGAGCCCGCTCCGTTACTGCTATTATCCGCAGGACCTCGAGCAGGATGACAGCGCAGCAGATGAAGAGGAGGAGGACAAGGAGGATAGCTACGATGATGATTACGTTGCCGCCAGTTATCATCACGGCAACTATGAAACCGTAGAGATTGACGGCCTAGCTGAAGACGAAGAAGATTATAACTGCAGATCAAGCATATGGTGATCCTTCTATGTGTAATATGTCTTTATGTCATTTTCTCCCTTTCTTTATGTCCAAATACCCTTCACGCACTTACTCACGCACTCACTCACTTTTTTCATTTGTAAAAAATCAAAATCATTTATAAAATCATGCAACATTAATAGTTTCCATCTGAAGCAATGCCGTAAATGGTACTTGGTTTATAGTGTTGCAAGTATGAGCGGGTCAGGGGTCACATTCTTGGAATTTAACGCATGACGAAACTTTTTGGATCAGCCATCATCCCAAAGTGGGCCACATTTTCCCCGGTGGAATGGCTCCTCTTTGATAGCTTTGAGCTGACAAAGTAGAGCGGATAATGTGCTGATGATGGAGTTTGTATTGCAAAACGCTCTATTTTCTGGTTAACTCATTTGCAACCTGTTCTTCCATTGTGGGAGCTGCGATTGGGCCAGAAGTGAATGTGATGATACCATCGTCGTCTTTGACTGGAAGGTCATCCACGATATTTACTTAACCAATACGCGCTTATTGTCCTTTGTTCTTAGCAGTTATTGGTGTGACATCAGAAAATAAAAAATGCCATCGACGAGGTATCATGAAGTGCAATGGAATTTCACGAGTTTTTGGGAGCATATGGCAATAACGTAGATTGTAGAGTGCTTCAAATCCACAGCGATAATGATCCGTCTTTAGGTTATTTTGTTGATGCGCAAGCTCGCCTCGAGTAGCATTGAAAGCGAACTTGGAGATTTTACAACTTAAAGAAGATAGAAGGCGCTCTTAGACTAAGTTCGGTATATGTACATCTTCTCCGAGCGATTCTTCGTCGATTTGTCGCTGCTAACTGTGGTAACTGGACTCGAATAAATTGGGAAACTGTGGCCCATGACCCATTTTCGGGAGACTGATCAGATTCAACTTCCAACACTGTGCAGATCGTAAATATCGGATGTGGGGATCCGTTTGTGCGCCCTGAATGAGAAAGAAGTTACGCTCCTTGTTTGCATTGCTGATTTCCTTTTCAGTTGGGTCGCACACTTCAAGCACATTGTTGATCGCTCTCATTTTGCGTGTTCCCCCCTCGGCGTTCGTCGATGCGCGGGCACGCCCTACCGCACACGCATACGAAAAAAAACTCTCTTTTTTAGTGTTACAGCTTTTTTTTCCTTTGCTTCTTCCTCTCTCTTTCCCCCTCTCTCTCTCTAACTATCTTTTTCTTTCACTGACTTGTGTGTATCAACTCGTCACACACTCTCTTTTTTTTCTCTCTTTTCTTTTTCGTTTTTTGCTCTTCTCCTTTTTTCTGTAACCGATCTATATAAAAGAGTAAATTCGAACCCCTGCCCACGTAACGTCTCTTCTCTTTTCCTTGTCATACCACGCAATGACCGAAGTCGTACCTTCCTCTTCAGCCGCCGGAGAGACCATTCAGGCTCCGAGTATCTTTGCTGCTCTGGAATCACCAGAGCCACGCTATCTTACGGTGCGCCCCGTGACCGAGAGCGAGCTGCCCTGGTGGCAGTACTATTATCAAATGTATCATTATCATCCGCCGCCGGGACGCAAGCCGACTGTGTTCGGTCCGTATCTGCTACTGCACACGCTGGGCGAAGGAGAGTTCGGCAAAGTCAAGTTGGGAATCCACATAGAGTCTGGCCAAGAGGTAAAGTAAAATAGGGGAGGGGGATGGAGCTGGAGGAGACTCGGCAGATACTGATGATTATGATAATGATGATAATGATATTGCTTTCACCTCCTCCCAGGTCGCCATCAAACTGATAAAGAAAGACCACATTGATTCGTCTAGCCGGATGAGCAAGGTCGAGCGCGAGATCTCGGTGCTACGGGTGAGTAAAGATTATTTTTTCCTGAGATTTGAAAGCAACTCACTGTAAAGTTTCATCGTTTAAAATCAGACGGTTCGCCACCCCTACATCGTCAAACTCTATGACGTGATCGAAACGGAAAAGTATATTGGCATCATCCTACAATGTGCCTCTGGCAAGTGTACAATCTGAGCAGTAATACCCTGTTTTGCTAAATCGGCAAACTTCAGGAGGCGAGCTATTTGAGTATATCTTGGCACACCGCTGCCTAAAGGAACGCGACGCTTGTCGATTATTTGCTCAGCTGATTAGTGGTGTGCATTACATGCATCAAAAGCACATTGTGCACAGAGATCTCAAGCTGGTAAGTGAAGAAATAAAAAGAAGAAATGCGAAAAAAAGTAGAGAGCATCCAGATCCATTGCCATGCAGGTTGAATTTGAATAACAACCTTTTTTTTATCATTTACAGGAGAACCTCTTGCTGGATCGGCACCGTAACATTATCATTACCGATTTTGGTTTTGCCAACCAGTTTTCTTCAGCAAAGGATGACTTGATGGCCACATCCTGCGGCTCACCTTGCTACGCTGCACCTGAATTGGTTGTCAGCGAAGGACTGTATGTTGGCTCAGCCGTTGACATTTGGTCATGCGGAGTCATCCTCTATGCCATGCTGTGCGGGTACCTGCCTTTTGACGACGATCCTGCCAATCCTGAAGGTGACAACATCAACCTTCTTTACAAGTACATTCTCAACACGCAACTGGCATTTCCGGATTACGTTAGCGCAGACGCACGGGATCTTTTGCAGAAAATGCTCGTGCCCGATCCCGCAAAACGATGTACGATGCAGACTGTTATTGAGCATAATTGGTTGCGGCCTCATCGGGATCTCTTCCGCAAGACCATGACCGAGCTCGAAATGGAGGCCACACAGAAGGCCGATTTGCCAATCCAGCCAGCAGTTCCATCAGCAGCAGGCATCATCAGTGCTACCAATAGCAACAACGATGATCGCGCAGCACAGGTGCAAGAAACTTCGGTTGGCGCCTCCGAAGAATGTTACGACGCCGTTGTACCCGAAGAAGATCATCATCAGCCCATGGAGATCGATGGTCAAAACAACGCGAGCAGCGACAGCTCAATGGCAGCTCCCGAGACACCACCTCAATGTCTAGTGAAAGGAACCATCGCTGCCACGACTGATGACTCGGCAGTGCCTGAGATTTCTTCTCTCGAATTACCAGCATCCATGCACACCTCGGAATTCAAAGCCGAACACGAAGCACACGTCCCAGAAACGCCTGAACCCAGCATATTGCAAGCTAAATTCCTATCTAGCATACACAAGCACAACAGTAACAACAACAACAACAGCAACAATGACACACACCAAGAACAGCAGCAGCCTCACAGTGTCAGCTTCAGCACTCCCCAGATTCCCACGCCCACACATCCTCCAAACAAAAAACACCCCCCACCCTCGTCGATCCTTGCTGCAGTTGCTGCTGGTTCTCCTCCTCGTCCTTCCTCAGCCGCACAACCAACACCTTCGAATGCTTCCAGCAATCGCGGAACGCGTCGCAAGGCATTAAGCTTGCTTGTCAACTCTGTGACTGATCACCTGCAAGCACCCACTACATCGCATACATCTGGCAAAAAGACAATGTCGTTTTCCCGCAAGCAAGGTTCCCGCCAGCGCTCACAGAGTGTCCTGTCGTCATCCGGCGCAACTCAGCGTTACAGTGGCATTAAGCGGGTTGTCACCGGCAAAGACCGACATGCGGACTCTGCTGCATCGTCACCACCGCGACGATCAATGCACGTGATGCCATCAGTGTCTGAGCAAGTGGTGATGACTGCCGACAAGGAGAAGCACAAGAGTGCCGGCAAGAAGCTAATGGAATGGTTCAAAAAGAAACCACTGAGTGAGTGTTGACAGTTTTTATTGCTTAGTTTATTTTCAAATAATAATTGAATTCGTTTGTTTAGGCACACGTGACCGCAGTTTTACGCTGCATGAAGAAAACCTCCACCACCACCACCAGCAGCAGCCACCTTTGAAAACCATGCTTATCGGCAAATCATACGCGGTTGATTTCAACGACACAAAGCTTCGTGTACATCACGGCGCTGTCGATCAAGACGCATTGACATCACGCTCACCGACGGATGTCCTCATTGAAGTGAAACAGACTTTGCTGGCTATGGGCATCGAAATCAAAAAAGATGGCGAGTACAAGATCAAATGCGTGCGCCCACGACGCAAACAACGCCCCTCGTACCAAGAACAGCGAAACCAACATCAATCGAGCAGCAGCTCCAAGCCCGTCGTATCAGATACTTCCACCACCACCACCACCACCACCACAAAGAAACAACGACGTGTTAGCGGCAGCACTCCGTTCCGTATGCTGCTGCGACGCAGTCCCGCAGCGACGCTGCTGCACGGCGATACTGTCTACGGTGACTCTGCGGTAGATCCAGGTGAGGAGGTCCGATTCAGCGTCGAGCTATGCAAGATCAAGAACTTGCCTGGTCTTTACATTGTGGATATCCGGCGTCTGCGTGGCAATGTCTGGTCATACAAGTTCTTGTACCACACGTTGCTGGATACCTTGAACCTCAGCGGAAAGGGTGGCTATATTGCCAACAACAATAACAACAAACAGCAACAACAACAGCAACCACGGCAGGATTCTTCATCCTCGTCCTCCTCTTCTTCGGCATCCTCTATGCAGCGTGCAGCAAATAGACACAGCTGCGCGAGCAGCGGTGGTAGCAGCAGCAGTGCACTCGAAGATGTGAAAGAGGAAGATTAGATTAAAAGAAAACCCATCCCTCCCCATTCTCCGTGCTTTCAACTGTTTCTCAGCATATTCTTCTGCATCGCTTTGTTTTTCTGTAATATAGTAAATAGCAACCCGTCCCCCCATTTTCTTTCTTTCTGAGCAAGCCAAGATTGTGATGTGCCATGACTTCTTGAATGTGGAAAAACCAAAAAAAATAATTATATTCTGTAGCGATACCACATGGTCACTCTCTGCTCTAGCAGCTCTTGTGTTTTCTTTAGCACTTCAGGAGAAACTTCATCGCAGTCTCTGACCATCAACGTGTTTAGACGCTTGAGGTTATGCAGCAAACCGCTAAAGATGCTCAACCCTTCGTCGGTAATTCCAGGACAGTCGTGGATGTCCAAGCAAAGCAGAGAATCCAGGTAACTGGCAATAGCCATCAGGGTCATGTCATAAATGGTATCGTTGTGTCGAAATGAAAGAAACTGCAACCTTCCAAACAGGCCCCACTCCTTCAACAGTTGATGGAGCGACGAGGAAGGTAAAATTCCACTTCGTATGAGCTCAAAACTGCGCACATTGTGCAATCGACCGAGCGCTGCCGCTACTTGATCGGTCACGATGTCGTCCAGGTCTAGCGATATTTCCTCGAGTTGCGGCGATGCGTCTAGGAATGCAATCAAGTTCTCGGTCGCGCCTTCCGCTTCACCTAGACCTCCTAGTTTGATTGTTTTCAGGTTATTCAGCCTGCTACCGCCGCTGCCCAAACGTGCCAGCGTTTGCAGAGTGAGGCTGGGAAGCGACTGCGTGAACATGACACCAAACCTCTCCAAGGTTGAATGATGCTTTGTGAGTAGGGGTATAATGCTCATGGATTCATCGAAACCATCTTGATAGATGACATTGAACCATTTCAGCACTGGTTTCGCTGGTCTCGTTTTTGACACTGTGCCGTATACTGCACGGGCTGTAGTAAAGTTGATCTGCTCAATGTCTGGACAATATCGGTCTATCGCTTGCAGCAGCTCGGCTGGCCGCTGCACGCTCTTTCCAATGCTCAGCGATCGTAACTTTGGGAGGTACGGTATGAGCTTGTAAATTGGCATGTATCCGGCAACCCAGCTGATCGCTAAACTTTCGAGGTCGAGAGGTCGGTCCGGTATGTACCATTGCCGTTCGTCTATCGGTATCCTTTGCTGCATCAAGCTGCTGTCATCCACATCGTAGTAAAATGCCGTCAGATTCGGACACAGTTCCATGCTCTTGTTGTATATCGTGTTGAGCGGTAATCCACACTGCATAAACTCCAGTTTGCGCAAAGTCGGACCGTTGAGCTGGATCAGTCGGTATAACGGATCATCGAGTTGTTTGATTGAAGCAATTTGCACTAGTTTCACGCGTGTGGATTTAGATTTTCAAAGCGGAGGGCAAGCTAGGTATATATCTGGGTGGCTGTCCACGTACGCTTTCGTAAACTTCGCGTGCCATTGTCCAGGAAACGACGCAGGAGCTTGCTTATCTCGCCATTGTCGTAGCGATAGTACGCCAAGTTCAGTTTCTGGACGTCTTGGTATCGTATGTAATCAGCGTATAAATCATACGAGGATACCGTGAAGCCTCCAAAGGGCTCCGTATCGAGTTGCTGCCACATGCGCCGCCAGATATGAAGCAGGAACCATCGCCACGATCGACACACTTTGGCTGCTTCAAGTCGCTGCTTCAGTTTCAAATATCCAAATATAATGTCCAGGATATCTTCTGGAAAGATCTTTACAAAATCGCCGGCCCCCACAGCACCTTCATCGTACAGCGGGTCCATTGCAAGAGGAGGTATAGAGAAACAAAGGCAGCGGCAGCGGCGATGGTCGGGTTGCGCCCTCCGTCCGTCCACAGGAGGCAGTTGCACAAACTTTGCGTATCACCAAGCAAGGCAAAGGTATAGCTCGCCCACATGCATCTTGTGCTTTTTCTTTTTTTCTTTTCCTACTTACTCCTCCTCGTTCCTCCTTTTCCTTTTTCCCCTGCACTGTATGAACCAAGATATTTACGGGCGGCTTGTGTGGGGTAGGTTGTTTTCTACGAAAAAAGTGCATGCTTAATCGGGGAGCGTTGTTGAAAGAGCAAGTGTACATACAGAGCTAGTCAAGCAGCTATTTTCTTTTGATCAAACCAAGCAAGATCGAATCCTCGACCAGTTCTACCACCACAACGCTAGTTTTGCGTCGCCTTTACTCGTCACTGAGGGTGTGGAAAACATACGCCGGTAGCCGTGCATATAAAAAAGTAAAGCACTCCAGCGGCAGCAGTAGCTAACTCTGGAATCTATCGGTGATGTTAAATTAGCGTGCTGCTTGTCTGGAAAGCAGTAAACCGGAGCGAGCCTGCGATCAACAGCATATGTTTTGATGGACAGCACAGATGCACCGTATTTATGACCCAGAGGATCAGCCCGAGATTGTTGCCGTTTGTCCATTTGGAGCTTCCAGTGGTCGTCAACCTCATTTTTGAAGAGGTGAACGAGGATAGGTCCAGAATCAAAATTAAAAGACACGAAGAGCAGTGGACCCTGCAAGGTAGTAATCAATGACAAGAAATTCTGGCGCACTTTATATCCATTTTGCTTATTGCCGTTGGTTGCCGTCCACAACGACGCAGGTCTAGTGCAGGCAATGCCGCTGGTTTCATTTTGGTACGAACGGTTGATACGTGCGACTGCAGGCCGATTGCTATCGACTGCAGGCGTGCTGGTCCACACCGCTACCGAAACAGCTCATTTAATATCGCTTCGAAGCAAACAAATCGATTATCACAGCAAAAGAAAAACTCTCGAGAGCACTAGTCCTCAAATAAATGGAGTTCACTGAGCAAAGGTCCGTGCACCGTGCAAAACTTAAAAAAGAATCTCTCTTTTCTTTCCGTTTTTTCCTTTCGAGCAATGCCATGGATTTCCTGTCCCTGACGTTCCAGTTTCTTTGCTTATGGATAATACTATATATACTAGTGTTTGGACTCAAGTATTACGTGAGCGACAAGGCACGGCATAAACGCTGCCTAAAGAAATAGAAATAGAGTGTCTCTGACTCGGAAGCAATACAGGGACCTCGACGACATCGTGCCCAGGCCGAGATTCTTCCAACTACCACCACTACCAATGATTCACGAGCAGCACGCGATCAGTGGTACATTCGACTTTTCCAAGTGCGATACACAACGCAAAAGTGTAATCGTCTATTCGATCGCCTGGCAAACCTTGCACCTGCGTTTTGGCACGCGTGGTTTTCGGTCGGAACTGTTGTAGGCATCCTCTCGATGGTTGCCGGCGTTGTGGTCATTGCATACGCTGCTTTGCAGATCGCCTATGCGCTCAAACATGCGTTGACAGGCATAACATCACATTTATCTAAACGCTCGCTCACCGACGACGATGACGATAACCATCAAGTCTTCCTGCCCATGGTACAGTTGCAAACACAACGTTGATGTTCCTGTTTCGCTAACCATCCCGCGCGCAAGATACCGGGCGTTACCGTTCCCTTGAGTCACATTGGATACTATCTCGGTGCTCTGTTTGTATGTGGTGTTTTCCACGAAGCTGGACATGCCATCGCTTCCTTCACGTACGTTTGAAATGCATACCGCGTAACGTGTATACTAGTACTTAACTGCAATTTTACTTAGCGAGAAAGTGCCCATAAAAAGCGCAGGTGTCTTCATCTACTACATATACCCTGGAGCGTTTGTCAATATACCCGATGAATCGATGCAGCTCTTGTCTCCCTTCCGCCAACTCAAAATCATCTGCGCCGGTGTGTGGCACAATGTTGTACTTTACCTGTGGACTTTTATTCTCCTTTCTGGCGGATTGAAACTATGCTTGACCCTGGCTGGATGGCAGTCTTTGGAAAGTACCGGTGGTGTCAGCGTCGTGAGCGTCAGACACGAGTCGCCCTTAGCGCAGCATCTGCCACTGTCTTCGGTTATTTATCGGCTAGATGATGCGACGCTAGCCCGAAATATTATCGACTGGAACGATTATCTTCTCGCAGATGAGGCAAGGAGCAGACCTATCAATGGATTTTGTACATCAATGCAATCAGTGGAGACGGATTGCTGCAGCATCGACGATGACCAACCGTTTGGCCGATCCAAAAACGCATCCGTGTCATGTTTCCGCGACTTTACATTAGTGGACAGTGTAAGTTTTTGCAAAGGCCAAGCTTTGTGCAAATTTTACAATATCACAACATCTTCTATAGACACCACAGTATAAAATGTGCTTGCCGACTGCTCAGGTTCTAGTGGAGCCGGACGTGCAACGGTGCATGTCTGACTCTGACTGCTCATCGCAGGCCGGCGCCGTGTGCGTTAGTCCGTATACGCCTTCAATAGCAGGCCAAATCGTGCGCATCTATACCAAACAGCCGCCTTGGATGGGCGGTGCAGAGAATGCCTTTGTGTTTGAAGGAGAGCTTGTCGATATTTGGGAGAGTGGCAAGTATAGTAATATGATCGAATCTGCAAGGGTCCATTTATTAAAACTCCTTGAAAACAAAAAACAGTCAAAGTAGGCATGCTACGCCCTCGTTATTGGTTCTTACCAGTATCCATACCGCATATCTCAGAGCTATTCTTGAGGTAGAAGAGACATAACCATGATCCCGTGCTTGGTATTGTAGTAGTAACATGTGATCTAGGTACATTTCCTCATTTACATTAGCGCTGGCGCTGCTCAACATTTTACCGGCCTTCCAATTGGACGGTGAATTTGCCCTAGAACAACTGACAGCTTTGCTGCTCAAGCGAGACAACCCGATTACGACAGCGCGCCCCAACTCGTTTCCACAACTCTATGCGCGCCGCATAGTTCGTGTCATGTCAGTAGTTGTGGGGTTCGTGGTTAGCGCAAGTATCCTGATGGGATTGGCAGGGCAACCGGGAAGCAGTAGTGATCTACACTAAATAACAATGCTGCCTTGCTAGCCCCTATCTCCTTAATTATTATTTCGCTTTCCAAGCCAATGAAGCATTGCCAACTCTTTTTTTCGTCTCTCTTTCCTCCATCATGAATATCTTTCGCCTCACAGCCGATTTGATGCACTTGATGTCAATTTTCATCTTGCTCGCCAAGATACAAACCAGCAAATCATGTGTTGGTAAATAGAATGATGACAATCCCTTTGAAAGCCAACGCTGACTGCATAAAAGGTATCTCGTTCAAGACGCAGCTCTTGTACGCAATCGTTTTCATGACGCGCTATCTTGACCTTGCCGTCCATTACTATTCATTGTACAATACTTGCATGAAAATCTTCTTTATCGTATCATCTGTCTATATCTTATATTTGATGAAGGTCAAGTTCCGCGCCTCGTACGACACATCTCTGGATACGTTTCGGTTTGAGTTCCTAGTCCTGTTTGCAGTCGTGCTGGGCTTGGCCACTGCATACAAGTATACACCGCTCGAGGTACGGAGGTTGGGGGTGTCCCATCCTAGATTGCTACACACAACGGAAAACGCTGCAATGTTTTCTTCTAGGTATTCTGGTCGTTTTCAATCTGGCTAGAGTCCGTCGCCATTATGCCGCAACTTTATATGCTGCAACAAACAGGCGAGGCCGAAACAATCACGACTCACTATTTATTTGCACTTGGCGCCTACCGAGCTCTGTATCTGTTCAACTGGATTTATCGGTACTCGACCGAGAAAAATTACACGGATTGGATTGCATGGGTTGCGGGCTTCATCCAGACCTTGCTGTACAGTGATTTCTTTTACGTTTACTACCAAAAGTAAGCAGGCTGTTGTGCAAAACTACATCCATCAACCATCGTTGTGCACTCTTAACTAACGCGTGTGCGCATCCTTTGGTTACCAGGGTTGTCAAGGGCCGAAAGTTGGAGCTATCAGGGTAAGGAGTGATGACTCTGCTGTGACAAAAGAGAGATTCTCACTTTGACAACCGTTGGCAGAATTGTGTAAAGTTTCCGACTCAATTCCAATAAAATAGCAGAGGGTAGAAAAGTGCCAATTACCCCCGTCTAAACAAAACAAGCTGTAATCTTCTTTTTCTTTTCTCTGTTTTTTCCATATCCACGGTTCCGCACTTGATATTTCTTCTTCTTTTTATTTTCCTTTCCCTTGTCTATTTCACTTGCAAATGTCCGTTTTGGAACGACACCCGTTAAGCGACGACGAAGGTTTGGAGCACGACGAAGCGCGTGATACCGTCTCAGATGATATGCCATCACTGTTGCCCGTGCCAACCAGTCGCGGACGCCGCGTTTCCGTGAGCGCCGAGTCGATCCAGCCTTCACTGCACCTTTCCAAAGAAGATTACGTGAAGCATCCTAAAACCGACCAGCAGCGCGAGAGCATTAATGCCGCCATAGCAAATAATTTCCTTTTCAAGTGTCTCGATGACGACCAGCGCACTCACGTCATAGATGCCATGGAAGAGAAGCGAGTAAAAAAAGGCGACGTGGTTATACAGCAGGGAGACGAAGGCGACTATTACTATGTTGTAGAATCCGGCACGTTTGATTGTTTTCTCGAGCAGAGTGACGGCCCTGCGATCAAAGCGACGAGTTACGGGCCGAACGGTAGCTTTGGCGAGTTGGCTTTAATGTACAATGCACCGAGAGCCGCTACGATTGTCGCAACGTCGGACGCTGTGCTGTGGGCGCTCGATCGGATCACATTCCGGTCGATTCTCATGGACAGCACGGCCAAGAAACGTCGCATGTATGAGCAATTCTTAGCCGAGGTCCCCATTCTAAAGTCGCTGGAGCTCCATGAACGACACAAGGTTGCAGACGCACTGGAACCGGTGCAGTTTGACGACCAGGGCATTGTAATGTCAGAAGGCGACGTGGGTGAGAATTTCTATCTCATCGAAGATGGAGAAGCAGTGGTGTACCGAGACGTGGATGGCAAGCGGCACGAAGTAAATCGGCTAAAAAAGGGCGATTATTTCGGTGAACTCGCGTTGCTGCACGATAAACCGCGGGCAGCCACCGTCATTGCCAACGGAAAACTCAAATGCGTCACGCTTGGTAAAAAGGCATTTACTCGATTGCTCGGTCCAGTCATGGATATCCTCAAACGTAATTCGGAAAACTACCACGCCGTTTTGCAGGAGGCCAACAGAAAACCTTAGACTTTTCTTCTTCTTTACCCATCTCTTTCTTCTCTCCTCCATTTTATTTCTCGTTTTCTCGTTGAACCGTTTCATGTAGTTTCGTTTTTTTTTTTATTTCGGTTGTTCCCATAATTTAATTCTTGTACAGATTAAATTGTATCACAATAAATGTAGTTCGATACTTTACTTTTGCTCCTATGCGATACAGATAGGATACATACGTAGGTCTGCTGACTGCCAACGATTGTTTTAAAATACAGGGTATGAGATGCCTTTGTAGTTTGCAGGGGGAAGACGTACCTCAACGACAACATTGGCAAACTGAAGGGGGTCACAACCAACCTGTATCAGCACCCGTTCACCAAGCAGATGCACAGCTCGGCTCTGTACCGATGTCTCACTCTTCCGCTTGGCATTTCGAGGTGTTACGATGGGTACTCCAGCCCATCGAAGAAACTGGGAACAAGTACACCTGGTAATGCATCTTGTAGGATGTCTGTTATCTGGGCGACTGAATGCTGGCTTTCGCAAGGATACATATTTGTTACTCACCTTTTTTTTTCTCTTTACAAGTGCTTTGGCGGTCGCTGCGCTCGTCTCCCTAACGAAAAGGTTTTCAGTGAAATCCGCATTAAATGATAACCTCGCTTGGCCTTCATAACCTCCAATCTCCAGCGGTTTTGCATCCGCTTCGCTACTGCAAGCATGGTGCCATCGAATTCCTGGTTTACTAAGATATACGCTCGCCTAGATCAATGTGCATAAGTGCTCTGCCATTAGCACTTTCTCCATCGTCGATATCATCGACTTTTCTCCACCGTGACACTCTTTCAGCATCATTCCGATTGTCATAATCTGAACGCTCGATATCATGTTGTCATTTGCTCACCGTCAAGGCTAATTCCTTACGCGGAAAGAGCAGAGCATAATGAAGTGGACCATAAAAGCATATATGCCACTAGTACGACTTCTATTGTAACTGCGTTTGTATTTTCATCGTCACTCGGCAGGCATAATCACAGCATTTCAATGCAGGCGTGTGTATTGTATTGACGACACTCTCGTTTTATTGAGATTTACTTTAAGAAGACCAAGAATAATAATGTGATTCAGCAGCTGTGGCAAGATGGTACCAAGACAGATCACTTCTTGCTTTTTTAGCTTGAACACTGGATACGAAGGGGCATTGCATTGTCATGCATAATGTGCCATTCAATCATCCTAGAAAGGCAGGTGGATTTATAGAAAAGCATGGTTAGCTTCATATTCCCAGTTTTCAAGCGATCGAATGTCAAAGCAGGGATCAGAAGGAGCCAGCTTTCTGAATAGGCACTTTCAAGGATATAAATTTCACAGTTACTACCGTTACTTTCGTTACCACCGTTACTTATGTAACTACCATGGCCATGTCCAGCGAGCAAGGTGAGCTTTGCAAATAATTCGTATGGCGCTCTTAAGGAACGCATTAGGCATTTTCACAATGATCCTGCTGTTTGCGCAGGTTCGGCTCGAGAATCCGTCCACATTGAATATGAGCATGATCAGAAAAACCTTTTCTTTTTTCCAAGGCTGACAGACAGTATCGGATTGCTCTCGCGATGAACATAGGGTCAATTCTATGTTGGATTTCCACTAGGCTCGGTGGATTTCGAGTTTGGCATATACGATATGTCAGACCTTGTTCCGTCAAGGTATCCAGTCGCATTTAAGTGATATAGAGCACTAGTTGCACCGTTTGCTGCAAAAATTAATAAAAAATAGAGACCTTTTACATTCGTTACTTACTCAAGACTGAGCTGACAATAATGTCTTTAGTTCGTTGTTCTGCAGCACATCATTCTGCAGCATCGCTTTGGAGAGTGAATTGGACCCAGGCCTATGCGGCTTTATCAGGGAAGAAGGGAATCCATTTTGGAAGGTGACATGGGATCACTGGGCCAACAAGTGCCTCATTGCCACGGCCGATTCAATCGAGAAATTTACACTGGAGCGAACAAGGCAGCCCATAGTAGCTCCAGCCTACTTCTTCACGCAGCATGAGAGGCATCTGCTGGCCAAGCACCACGACGAAGAAGATGCCAAACGGGCCATGCTCGACACCTGCGTAATGTCAGCGACCTGGCCAAAAAGATCTCGAAGTGCGCACAAGAGTCTAGACAACAGTTGTTACGTACATCGATCAGACGTTGAAGTTTACAAACAGTCGTTTAATCGATATGGCAGTCATCTGACCATATCACAGAAAGACGCTTTGAATTTTATCAGAAAATAAAGCCAATTCAATAACATTGGCTTAAGCTCACCTTGCTCGCTGGACATGGCCATGGTAGTTACATAAGTAACGGTGGTAACGAAAGTAACGGTAGTAACTGTGAAATTTATATCCTTGAAAGTGCCTATTCAGAAAGCTGGCTCCTTCTGATCCCTGCTTTGACATTCGATCGCTTGAAAACTGGGAATATGAAGCTAACCATGCTTTTCTATAAATCCACCTGCCTTTCTAGGATGATTGAATGGCACATTATGCATGACAATGCAATGCCCCTTCGTATCCAGTGTTCAAGCTAAAAAAGCAAGAAGTGATCTGTCTTGGTACCAGCCACAGCTGCTGAATCACGTTAATGTTCACGTCAATATAACATCTTTTTAAAGATAGATATTTTTGAGTAGCCTCTTCTTCAGTATTATGAGCTTAACGACACATGCACTCGAGGTGTTATGCATAAAAGCGATATGAAATGTGAGCGGATTACTGGAAGGAACTGATGGATTCTCTACCCTCTCCAGCCCTTTACAAAAGTCTCCGAGACCTTGAATTAAAATTGTCTCATCACAGATCGCTTACCTTAAAGTACCCTTCATTCTATTCCGCATCTTAAAATTTGCGCGTTACCCATGATCTCCCAAATGTATGGACATCGATTTTCTTGCGAATCGCATCAGAGTTGCTCTCTGTTGCGACACTTATCTAAGCATTTATGGGAATGAGAAGTAAAGCCTTCAAAATCGCTCAGCGTTAAGCTATTGGACGCTTCGCTGATTCCGGTCATTAGTGTCTCCTTTTCCAATAACCCGTTGCGCTTAACTTTGCTCTTGACGACCGACCAAACTGCTCGATAGGATTGAGTTCAGGTGCATACGATGGAAATAAGGCACATCGATATCGCCGAGACTCAATATACTTACAAATATCGTCAGATTTGTGGATGTTCTGTGGATGGGTAATAGCAATGAAACGCGGGTAACTTTTTGTACTTATATTTTCGTGAGCGCTGCATGTCCCAGCCTCCTGTTTATTTTGCTCGCTCTCCTCCAAGGTGATGTATGTACAACAAGTTGTCATTAGAGTCCTGGAGCTGCATACTACTAATCATCTGGCTTATGCCGCCTAGCCTCTTTGTCATGCTAATTTGCGATAAAATCGCGACCTCCTTAGACGTAGCTTTTAGTACCAGTGGGAAGCTCAGCATACGCGTCATGTCGGCCAAGACGCTGGCGAACCGTTTGGGCACGACACCATTACTCCTCAGGCCAAGAACATTGTTTTCTCCACTACATGAATACAACTAAGTACTCACCCACTGTCGCAAAAATTTCAGCAACCTACTAATATCCTATGATTGCCATCAATTTTTCTTCGTCACTTGACAGTTGCTTAACATCACTCGCCCGTAACCTCTTTTTTGTACTCTCTTGTTCCAGTCTATCATCTGGTGCTGCCCACCTATCACCTGTTGAAGTGACCGCACGCGCGCTTGGCAGCAAATTTGCTTGTCCCTGATCATCTCGGACCTCGCCGTAGTGGTGTATGATATTTGGTGTTGCTGCGGTGACGTCCAAAAATTAGATCCAAATTATTAAAAAGTCGTGAACATCAATAAACTTACCGCGAGAAGATTCAATAGAATGATATGCTCGGTCGCTGGGCTCGTGAGAATGCTACCTGCGGTATTGACCAGTTTTTGCACCTTGGATATCACACCTATGTTACTCTTCTCGGTTACAGCAGTCAGTTTTTGTCCCAGAAAAGCGCAGTCAGCGTCTTCAGATTTTCCATAAACGCAGGATCATCGCTGGAAAGTAATCTCCTTGCAAGATGACGCAGTAGACCCGCTGTCGACCATTTTTTGAGTGTGTGTACCGCACAAAAACCTTCCATGACCACAAAGATGCATTTCTCATCTAAGGCAACATATTTAATTGACTGTTGAGCCTCTAAATACTGACGAGTAGCCTACCGGACTCCAGGAAAACTGGTGCGCTTGGCTAGATATCCAAAATTCTTTGGATCTCTGTAGACTTAGATGTAGACTTCGGCTTTTCGCTATCAGTCATGACTAAGAAGCTTAGGTAGTGACCTGTTGTGTTCATAAGCCCAGCACAGCTTCCTCGCTTTCTCTTCTTGGCTAACGGCTGTGGCAGTCTCAGGCTGCACTTAATTAACCTGAGGCAGAGATCGCGCCCAAAATGGTGGTTGTCTGCGCTCGTGTTTTGGGCACAGTGTTAACTGCAGGCGAACCTTTCTTTGACCAGGCCATACTGCGCTTCATGTTGACATGGAAGGCAGACTCATCTATAGGAAGGCACAATTAGTCCTGAAGTCCATATCGGTTCCCTCCTACTTGCGAACCCAATCAAGGCGCTCTTGAATCTTGACCCCGCTGCTCCTATCTGCAGGCCGAAACCGGGCATTCTTAAGTGATAGGTTGCACTGCGTCCTCGTGAAGTCATAAACGGTGCTCTTAGAGACTTTGAGTCCTTTAATCCTCTGAAGCAGTCGCACCATTAACTGCTTCAAGGCAACCGAAGGGTTCTCATCGACGTACTCTAGAATGACCTTCTTATGCTCTTCACCAAGGATACGCGGACGACCATTCGTCTTACGCTTCTCGAACGTGCTATCAGGATTCGCCTCATACTGTTTAACCCGTCCTTGAGCTGTACGAACATGGATGCCTAAATGTTTTGCGGCAGCTGAAGCACTCAGAACTTTCTCAAAATTTGTAGAATCTGACTTCGTCCTGATCCGTGTAGAGCGTGTACACTCGCTTGATTGACGCTTTTCTCATGCGAACGTCCGCATCCTTCTTTACGTCTTCGGTCTGCCGCGATCGCTCTCGCGAGTTTCGATTAGGCAAATACTGCGTGTATGAACTTAGCGTTTAAAGAGTATACTGCTCTTCGTCGACGACGCAGTCCATGGGCTCAACTCTGCTGTACTCATAGATAGCATTGCCTTGCTTATCTTCATTAAAAAGAAAACTGGATACTCATCTTGTTATCTGAAATTTCAAATGCACGATGAGGTAGGAAGGAGGAAGATGCGACATCTGATTTGCCAGCGCCGCGAAATCGGTTTCATTGGATGGCCAATCTAATTATGGAAAGAGTGTATCAGCATGGATCTTGTACCTGACATAGTCTTTGAAAAGGTGCGGCTCGCTTTGATTGCCAAGTACGGCGATGGCTAATCAGTATGCAGCAAGAAGGCAATCTGTGTGCGCAACATGCACTAAAGTAAGTCGCTGCCTTGAGTTCGCCATGACGACTTGCCATCTAAGTGTCCCATTTCACAGCGCGTTGCTTCAAGGTAGTTTTGCGAGCACCTTTGTAGCGAACTAGCGTCTACTATATACTCAGCCAAATTGACTGCATAGGCCATTATTACACTGCCATCGATCTTGCAGAAATAGGACAGATACTGGATGAACAGGAGATAGCCATGACCGGTCGGGTTGATGCCGCCGAACGTAACTATGATGATACAGGTTACTTTAGTATACAGGTAACAATGTTGACCCCAAAAATCCATTTAACTGCTATACGTATATCTGAAACGCTTCATCTGCTTAGGTAATACAAAAGGCACTGCGCGATGGATGGAACCTTGGCCTAGTGCCGTGGCAATCTGAAGAAGCGCGAAATGCAAGGGAGCACCCAGAGTGAGTTGTTCTTTTTCATATCGATAATCTCGCTTTTTAACGATATTATCTTTGCTCCAGGAACGAATTAGCATTCATATGTAACCTAGATAAGCACTGGCAAGCACCAAAAATGTCGAACCTCTATCTATTTAAAAGCTAACGGGTTTATCTAGGTTTACATTGCGCAAGTTTGGAGGCGTTCCGTGGCGATGGTACAACTTGAATTCCACGCAAAATGGACCGACATATGTCAGTGAGACGTACCTGGGTATGCTGCTTGATCAGATACACAATGAAAGTGAGTGTTGCGCCATGATGATGATGATAATGACAAGTAGTGATAAAAAATTGACACCTTTATTCTTGTGACCAGACTATTCGATCTTTGTGGTGCGAGGGCATCTAGAGGATTCTGTAGCAGACAGACGAGCAAGAACATTGCCGCGGCCGCAAGTGCAAAAGAAGACACAAGACAACGAACCTTTCGGAGGCCGTGGCTACTCTTTGAATGAACCGTTTGTGCCAGAGGCAGAAGAACAAGAAGATGAAGAAGCACAGCTCTCCCGAGCTATTGAATTGAGCCTTCAGCAATCACAGCAGCAACCAGCAATGGATATGGATGAAATACGCCGGAAGCGATTAGCAAAACTCGGTCAAAAATAGTTGTTATATTGCGACAACATTGTGGTGTTTATTGAACCCGAATAAAAGGAAACAAAAATGTATTCCGTACAAATGAGTAAGAAAAGCAGGATGCTTTTGCGTCTAGTTGATGACTTGATTGATGTTGGAGGTTTGGCTCTTGGAGCTAAGAATATCGATGCCGAGGCCGTTGAGCTACAGCGGTGAGAGAAGATTATGAATGAGAGGGAATGATCGTTGTGTTTCCGATTCTTATATACTTACGATGCCCTTTTCGTCACCCTTGTTGTTGCTGCCGCCAGCGATAGCGATCTTGTCACCAGAGCTGTGCTCTTCCTTGTGCTTCCAGGGAGCTGCAGAGGTGGTGGAGACGGCAAAGATAGCAAAGAGAGCAAGGATGTAGGAGGCCTTCATTATTGTTGCTGTTGGTTGTTTCTTGAGCTGTTGTTTAGTTGGAAGAAGTTTTGTTCGATAATGTCTCGCAAAGCATTTCGTCGCACTGTCTTTTATACCTTTTGGCTGTCATCTCTCGGATGCTCTCCCCGGTTATCAAGAAGGAGAACCCATACTTCTCTCTCTCTGTATATGTCTTGTTGCAAGTGTATGTATAGTATACCCCCTTTTTTCATCGACATGTAAATTCACGCCTTCGTTCCGCGAACGCCCTTTTCATTATGTCTATTACTATTTCCAGAGACGTCCCGCTTCCTGATCGTCTCTGTGCTCTGGAAGGAGGCATATTCGCTTGCATTATATTAGATCAACTAGTTTCCTTATGGATTCAAAATGCAATGGTATACATATTCACCGTCGCAATGAATATTCGACATTAATAGTTTACGCTATGTACGCGTATTTCCTGATATCCACTCGGTTGATATTTGTGCCTGGAGCGACATGAAAATGGGAGGGGGTTTTTCGAACCTTAACTTTGTATGCATACGCATGGAAGAGAATAGGGGGCAAACGATATACTCGCTGAGCAATCTTGTGCACACCAATGTTTGCGTACGCTCTGTTATTCCCTCTATCTCTTCTCTTACGTTCTCCTGAATTGCCGCGGAGTCGTCATCTATTAGCGGCAACTGCTAGTAACGGTCCTTGCGCGGAAATATGTCCTTCCTGTGCGCACGCAGAGCCGAATCCTTGGACCAAGATTGCGAATGCTTTTCTAGTTCTCTTACAATCATAAATAATGTAATTGTCAGCACATGGTCGTAGTCTCTAGTATTCTTTTATACATAGTACTACTTTGTTATTGCGATAACAAGTGAATTGATCTACATAGTATGAACATCTACGCCCATCATAAATATTCTAGTAAAGTGTCATTATGTACTGTTCCTAAAAATAAGTCCTTCGCGACAAGCCGAGACTAGCGTTGTGTATGTAACAAGCAGCACAACACGTCCTTCTCTGTATAGTTACATTAACGATTAGCCAAATCCCCTAGTCCCAAAATTAGGTACTGTCTACAAGCTACTACCTGGCTACTCCATGGTTGCATATTTAAAACGAACGACTTGGTTTCCTCACTTGTAATTGGCCGTTAAGTACCATCCTGTAACATTCAGTGAGAAAAAAAAAAACCGTATCTACTGTATAAAAAATACACCAATACGCAGTCTGCAAACTATGATTACATGCTATATCAGCGCTTAAGCCGTAGCATAATTCGACCCCTGAAGCCTTGCTTACAGCAATGCTGCTGTTCAGCATTTGGCGGCATCGGCAACATAGTATGTAGTACACTAACGCAAGCCGATTGACAGTTGATGCAAGGGGTTAACCTTCCAAGGTCGGACGAGCGACGCGTGTCATGGAAAAACTGGAATTACTTGGCAAAGCCGCTCAAAGGTATTCTGATGTATGCAATGGATTTCTTTGTGTGTGTGTCTCCAAGCAACCCCTCAGGCGTTCGTAGCATCCAGAGATTGCCATAGAAAAGAAATATCACGTGGCAACAATGTCAATCCGGTTACTGACGGGATGTCCGCAGAACGACTGCCTCTAACAAACCTGATAAGCAGGCACTTTGGGCTTGCATGGTATGAAATTCATAGGTTTGATTGAGGACACATCGTTTCGAACGTGCTTCTAACTGCTGCGAAGTTGCATATTTGCCCAAATTTCGTACCTGCACTTGATTGTCGCAGCTGCTTGGAACTATCATTGTATCGCTCTCGTCTATATTATTATCATTCATGTTGGAAGTCCAAGGTGTCAGCAGTTTTTGGACAAGCTGGTCCATATACACACACTGTCTGTTTTCTTTTCAACTGGGACTGAAACTTGAACCCTGGTGCTTCTGCTTACATGCTCGCGCCATGAACCATGCGATTCCTACGCAGCAGTAGTAACCGCACGCGCATTCTTCTCACGTCGGCTGTCGCAGGCGCCGGCGGTTGGTACACATATAAGCATCAGAAGAAGCTGCAACAAGGAGGACAACAGTCTGCGCCGCCGGCGCCTGAAGCGAGCGTGGAGGAGAGTCTTGTAGGCGAGGTCGGCCAAACGCACGCACGCAAACCCATTCTGTTCCAATGGTCGAGTTTGCCAAAATTCATTGAGAAGCGCTACGACCCGCAGTGGCCAGGTAATGGCCCTTTGTGGAACGCTGCAAGCACAGCGGTTATTGGATCAGTCGGCATAGTCGCCAAGGTGTTTGTAAAATATCTGGCGCACACGCGTGTGTACAATCTAGACAAGTTTTTGGCAATCGTGGATGACAAGGATAGGAACCGCCCGTTGATAACAGGTAATGGCATATTGCATGATTTTTTACAGTTCCTCTACTTGGTTCTGACTTCACTCTAGTCTCTAACCACGAGTCCGTCTGGGATGACCCTCTGCTGTGGGGCGTGTTGCCCATGGAGACGCTATTTTCAATCCACAAGATGAGATGGGTGCTGGGAGCCGCAGATATTTGTTTTACAAGCTTGTAAGGGAGAATTTGGCAGCACATGACGCTTTCTTTGTAAAAACACACACTAACATCCATCGCCCCACTTTAGATCCAAATCTATTTTCTTTTCATTAGGTCAGGCGGTGCCAACCATCAGAGGTTCAGGAATTTATCAACCAGCCGTCGACTTTGCAATTCACAAGGCAAATGAAAATGGATGGATCCATATATTTCCTGAAGCGCGTGTGAATCAGAGTGCTTCCATGATACGCTTCAAGTGGGGTGTAGGCCGTATCATTATGGAGTCTGAGCGGTCGCCTATCGTTATTCCCGTCTGGCACAATGGCATGTCCCAAGTACGACCATTGCAAGGACCGCCAATCCGCTTCTTCCAGCCGGTTACGCTCGCTTTTGGCGAGCCCATCGACTTTCAAGATACTTTGGATGCATGGCATGCTGGAAAGATAACGGAGGTTGAGGCACGGATAGAAATCACGAGAACAATTTTTGAAGCACTAGGTGCGCTTAAAAAGAAGACAGAGTGCATGAAACGCAGCTTAGAAACGGGTGACAACTCGGATTTAGAAGATACCACGCGTCCATAGACTTTTTATTCAATTACTATCATCTCAATAATCATATCATCCCCCATTTTTTGATGTACAGACTCCATTTTATCCTGTGTTAATAAATGATGGAAGTGCACCTAGAACACACAGTGATGTTCGATGTTTGGCATACGTTGTGGTGTGTAGTTAATAGGCACTAACTGATCAATAACCACTAGCTCGCTAAATGTGTTATCGTATGCATCGAGTACACCAAGATCACTCGGAATCTGTATAGTGTCAACAAGGTTTTTTTGGGTTTCAATGGATCATCGACGCAAAAACGATGCTTGCGCTTGGACCGATTTGTATCATATGGGCTAAAATTTTCAAAAACTTGTGAGTAGCTGGATTATTGGCCAGCCAATATTAAAGAACCCGTATTGATTCATAGGAAACACATGAAAGAACGGGTTTAATTAATCAACTACAACGCGAGTTTTTATTGTCCATGTTTATTTTTCTTTGTTGTGCTGGAGAGCTGGGCATTGTTCTGCTTCGGGTCCAGTAGTCACTGGGTTATCTTCCTTGTCAAATCGCATGGGATGACCGGTGATCCGCCTGTGTAGCTCGCCAGCCTTTTCAGCCAAATCGTGTTTCTGCTGTACCGATTGGGCCTGGAATATCTGCTAAGTGCTACAGAATCCATACAGAAAGCCAAAGAGAGGCGAACATACTTGTCCGATTTTATCAACAGCTTGTTCGAGTACAGCTTTTGGATCCATTATGAAATATACGCGAAAGAAAGAGAGGGAAAGAAAAATCCCGTTTTTATTGTTTGTTTGTTTGTTTGTAGGTAGGGGTTTTTTCAAGACAAATCGTCTTGATTCAAATTGAATATTTTTGCGCTTTTTGGTATAGGTGGTCTCCCCAGACCCAACCGTCGTCTCTTGAGCTTTGGTGCTTCGAAACTCTTTGACGTTGGAGGTCTTTGCTGCTCCTCCTCCTCCTCCTTATCGTTTTCATCCTCATAATCGTCGCGGATACGTAAAAATGACGCAGCTGTGCGCTTTACACGTATTGGCTGGTCGTCGTCGTCGCTATCAAGGACGATTTGCATTGATTCGTTATCGTCGTCGTCCTTGTCCAGCTGATCTTCTTCATCATCCTCTTCTGCTGCTTCAAGGAATAACTGATCTTCTTTTGCTGCTGTTTCTTCGTCTTCCTCATCTTCGTTTTCTTCTTGATCCTGCACTGACGGTCCAGTCCGTACTACCATTTCACCTCGCGTATGTTTTTGACGAGAAGTTTGTTTCCGCTGATTTTTAGATGAGCTACTACTTCTTGATCTCGATGCACTGCTGCTGACGCTTGCTACGTCATCTTGATCTTCACTTCCAGAGTCACTAGGGTACTCTCGTGGTATCTAACAAGGCATTTACAATTATTAAGACTTGTGCGCACTTGAAGTTTACTTGACGCCTTTTTACCTGCGACGAGACTTCTTGGCCTCGAAGATCTCTATGCTTCAATGCACCCAAGAAAAATGCATCGGATGGAGCATTATTCTGTGACAAGAGCATTTTTACATCGAAAATGACGGTTTCCATAGCTTTCTTTAAAGGAGGAACATATGTTGCCAGTTGTGTATCTTTGATGACTTTGACGTGCGAGCAAATGATCTAGAATGAAAGTAGTTTCAGTTATGTTGTATAGGTGCTATATTCAATTTGACAGTACCTGAAGCATGCGAGTGCTGGTCTGGAAATCTTTGAATATACTGACAACGACATCCTTGTGAGTTTTGAAAACTTTGTTGAAATAAGGTATAGAATGCTTTGAGAATTGATCCACAAACAAACGGCCATTCTTCAGCAAGACTCCAAAGAGCGAGCGTTGGTCTTTGCTTTTGATGTAGCTCGTCAATCGTTCAAATATGTTAACAATTTTGCCCGTCTTTGCCAAAACTACATCAACGTTATCATCGTCTGTCTCTTTAAGTATAGCAATTGCTTTGATGGCCTGGTTAATCATTGCCTATTCCAAATATACGTTAGCTGCGGTCTTCTATCTGCTGCGATCCAGCATTCAAATTACCTGGTAATAGTAAAGTACTGTATCGCTTCTCAGAAGGGGATGACCTTCTACTTGGTCTTCAGTTTCGTATAGAGGAAGGATCCTGTTAACATAATCGTGCAAAGTCTCGAGAGGGTAATCGTGTAACTCTATAGATTGTTCGAGTAGATAGGGGATCTCTTTCTAAAATATCAAAACATCACATTAGCAAGGAGATTGTTCGACAGCAAAGTATAAAAGCAAGCATACCTTGATATTTCGCCAATCAAACCAGTCAGTGCTAATTATCCTAGCAGCAATCGCTTGCGTGTTTTTTCTCAAAGGCTCAGGTTCATTTGAGAAAGACCGTAAACGGACTAGGATCTTAAAATGCATAACAGCCATGGTTGCCGTAGGCATCATATCGCTGTAACGGTAAATATATTGAAATGCATCCTGCAGCAGTTTCCTAAACGGTTGCCCTTGAGAGTCGTCTGCCGTTATCCGATTTGCGATACTGCCCACGAGAATCTAGGGCAGAAACAGCAAATCAGACTCGAAGCTTGTTCATGGGTTAGCGTCTAGCGGTAACCTTACCGATAATATTAAATCGTTTCCGTTCTTCTTGAATTCAGGCCAATAGACGATCTTTTGTAAGATTTCAAAAATCAGACTGACACAGTTAACGAGCCCTTCTGCGCCCTGTCAACAAAGGTTGTTAGCCGATCTATGTTATTCAATTTCAACAGTCAATACTGCTTACCTCTGGGATGCGACCGCCTTGGGTATCCTGGATCTGCATATCTTCATATGCCTTTTCCAAGATTCCGAAAATGTTGGGCAGGTATTGTAAAGTCTCTTGAAGAAACTCGCCAGTACTCATTCTAGCGAGTGACGCTATCGTGTGTGCATTTTTGTATTCATTCACTGCTTTCTTCTTTCCAAAGAAATTGGTTGCTGCAGGGACAATCTTGAGATCCAGTTTGTTATTAAGATCTTGCAACAAGTAGATAATGTCATCATACTAAAGTTCACTTCCGTTAGCACTGCGGCAAATTACGTATATAGTAGCCAGAGACTTTACATTTAATTTTTCTGCATCTGGAGCACCATCGGTCTCGTCAGAAGGACGTAGAATACTCAAAACATCGAGCTATACAACGTGAGCATTTAAAGTTTGTTTTCTTTCAATCATACATATTAGATCTTACATTTAGGGCTCTCATGTAAGATCTCAGATCAGATATCGATTCCACTGCGATGCCCTTTGCGGTCTCATGTGTATCTGCTTTCAGGTCTCCTTCGGAACTACCATCGTTCGTAGAAAGATCCTAGTGCTAAGTTAGCATAGATACAAGTAAAGCTGCATCACAACTCAGCATACCTGGATGCTCAAGTTTCTGGTATCTGTGATGAACGGTGATATTTGTTGCAGTTCTAGAGGAACATAACGTGACATATGCTTGAGCACATTCTCGAGTTTAGCTTCCAAGGATAATATGTTTTTCAGGCGTATTGTCAGCTTATCACGCATCTCTTCCTCGCCTCCAACTGAGAATGCATTCAGAAGCTCTCTCAACCTGGAGGTACAGAATATTGATCAACAAGTATTATCATTACGTAATTGTATCTATGCGCATACCAGTTGATAGCGTAGAATAGGAGGTCACACACATCTTGCTGCTCGCTGGTTCTAAGCTCATTGGGGTTATCGTCGCTGTACAGCATCAGGCCGCATCCAAGAAGCGCATCGATGTCTTCGAGACTGCCATCATTTAGCTTCTTTTCACACGCTTGTAGAAGGTTAAACATTGCACAAAGAGGAGAAGCAAGCAGCTTCCGTTTGACATTATCCACACCAGAAAATAGGGAATACAGCTTGAGTACAATGGGCCCCTCCTGTAAGTTAACAGTTAGTGCATTCATGCCATATGTAAAAGGTCGTTATCATGGACGTTACCTCTCCGTCCAGATGCATTGCAATGCATGGTTTTATACTAAGTTCCGCGTTTCGTGCCGCTGAATCCACGATTTGGAGGGCTTCTTCACGGTCTTCAACGTAAGTATCGGTAAAGCTACTCGTCATATTTTCCTTGATCCATAGCTGCAAGCGCTCGTCAAGAGCTTCGTTTGCAATCATATACGCCAGTTCGTCGTAAAGGAGTGCCATGCATCGCTATAATGCACGCGTCAATGTAATACCTCCAAGTAACTAAAGGTTAGTGCTTACCGGGATACTGCTGCAGTTCCGGAGGATCATCTCCAATAAACCAATCGCTTGCTGCAGCATAGGATGTCTCAATGCATCATCCGCGGTGTATTCCCTCTCTACAGGAGAAGATTATCTCTTAGCCTTCGTTGCATATTTCTTCTCTTTGTGATCCATACGTTTGCTGCGTTGGGCACTGGATCCTTGCCCGTTTTCGTTTTCGATGATAAACATTGGGTTACCGAGCACCTTGACACCGGCCAAGCATCCCATGATACCCATATTTTTGTATTTTTCACGAGGGTTTGATAACTGCTTACGAATAACAATCTGTATATCTGACCACAAGCTTGTTGATTCGGATCCATTTTCAGCCTGTAATTGTTGGGTTGGTGAGCTATGTGTAGTAAGTCGCAATATTCTATGCTTACTCCCAATGCCAGTATGCTGAATACTGCAAATAGAGTACGGATTTGTGGCAAAGTCAAATTATCGAGATAATCGAGGATGCCTTTAATGAATACGCCGTAAACAGCCATGCTCTGGACGTTATCCTCCGCAAGATCGTAGAGCACACTCAGCGCAATATCTATTTCCTGCTGGTAAATTGTAAGGTTAAGGGTTGATGTAAGCAAGTATTATATAAACTCGATTGCAGTGTAATGTCGGAAAAGGATATTGATCCACTTCCAATGTGTGTCACAAGGGAGCCCACGATCTCTTGTCTGAGGTATGCGTCGCCCGCTTTGAACATGCAAATATAGAGAGCCCGAGAGCAAGGGGCAGCAGCGCCGTTCTGTTTGCAGGTTCGCAGTAGACTTTCCGTGAGTGATAATATAGTATTCCAGTACGCCGAAAGTCCATTAGCATGTTGGAGGATGGAATCTTGGACGAGCTCAGGGGTAATAAAGCCAGAAATGACTTTTTTCCTGAATATTTGCTCTGCTTTCTTTTTCATAGATGTCATGGAGTGTAAAACGATGAGTACAAGTACGTCGATCACCTTGTGTGCCTCCTATGTGCATATTTATATTAGCATTGTGTCGTTTACAAGAGAATAAGGTAAGGATGTTTACTGTTTCCTCGAGGGCCGTAATGGATTTAACCCATGCATCGCAGACAAACTTGTGAAATTGGAGACCAAGTTTAATAGATTCTAACCGTGACAATAATTGTTAGAAAAAGAAAAGAAATGAAGGTTGAAGGATGCAAACTTACCTAGAATCAGGGCTTCTGGTGCATTTTTCTCGCCACTATCTTGTTTCTCGAGACTAGTTTCCAGTGACTGGAAATCCAGTTTTTCGCGAATTCCGTATATCACCTTTACACATTGTTGTAAGTTGCAACAAGCCTCTCAAATATATCCAATTTTCTCACCTCGTCAATAGACATGGTGTTTACAGTCTGGAGTAGAAACTTCACCAAGACCGGTAACTCGTCCAATTCAGCGGACACTAGGCGATCTAGGATAGTTTGGCGGAACTCATCCTATGTAGCATAGTTAAAATTCATGAGTCGTCAAAGATATTCTTTGCAGTCAATTACCGATATTTCTGAATGCATGGCCAGATTGGATAGCGTATCCAGTATAGGCACTGTTAATTCTGCGTTCTCACTCATAAGTTCTTTGAGAAAAACAACAATAGGCTACAGTGATCACAAAAGGGTTGGTACCGTCATGCATATTATTTTAAACATTTACATCGTACCTTCTGCTCGGAATCGTTAACAATATCTGGAAGTGAGACGATTATTTCATGCTGAAGAACGGTTGGTGTGGCCTCGATGATCTCAATAAGTTTGCCTGTCAATTCTTGCGGCTCGACTATGTATTCAAGCCAGCGCAATTGATTCAAGATCAGTCGAGCAGTGCATGAGCTTGACGCACTGGCATTGTATGATCAGTTTACTGTCGAAACTACCCACAGCTCTATCCAACCTACTCGTTCTCAAGCTCGTCGTAGAATTCTGGCAAGCGTTCCAATAAATAGGTCATTAGTTTAGGCTGGAGTATATCAATTGCTAACAGCGTCTTTATCAAGCTTTCGATTGTGTTGACACGACACGGTGCTCCTATATCTCCTGAAAGCTTCGCTGGCAATAAGCATTGTCGAAACTTTTGTATATCTGTCATATGGTTGTTCAAGCTTTCGAAAAACTCTTCCAAGATCTCCTGACTGCGAGGATCGCCTCGAATCCTGAGTGACAGATTCCGTCGAAACAGGATAGGCTCGGTGCCTGAGGATTGTCGATTCAATGTTTAGCACGATCGGTCCTCTGCGTTGTCTCCTAGCAAGCACATACTGAAAGTAGGCTGCCCTTGTACATTGCAACCGGATTCCTGCAACAGCTCGACGAATAGGTTTCGTGTCATACAAGTGCCTAAAGACGCGTATAAGCGCGAATTTTTCGTTCCCGCATTTAGCTCCTTCCTCTTTTCTCCTCGGTTCCCTTCCTCCTTCTTTTTCAAGCACACAATGGACTCCTCAGAGGACGAGAATTTTCTGTTCGAAGACTTGGAGTCTCTTCACGTTGGTACGCCTCTGCTCCACTCTCCAAACTTGAGTAAGCAGCTGGAATGGTATGTCAAAAGTCCCAGTGACAGAGTCAACGTTGGAGATCTAATCGCCTTGATCGCCCAGCAACGTGTTTCTAAAGATGGAGAATATACAGCCGTCAGGCTCTGTCAAAATGAGGTGGGTGCCTCCTTAAAGTATACGTAACAGAAAGCTTATAGACAAACAGGGGAATTGGCGCGTTCTGTTTGCAGGCGGTGCAAACGCGAGGAACCAATATCCAGTTTGTATGTGGATCTGGTGCAAACGCTGCTCTTGCCGTATCATACTGTGCAAGACAATTTGGAGTGGAAGCAATTATTGTCGTACCCAAGGCAACGAATGAGCGAATATGTGAAGCTATACGGACAGATGGTTCACATTTGATTCTGTTCGGGGATGATTGGACGGCAGCTGATATACACGCGCGAAAACTCGTACGCAGGAACAGGTAGGGGAACCTTGTCCAGGTACCTATTGCGTGTTGTTCATCCTCCCCATCCCAAAATATAGTATATATGTACCTTCTTCCGATCATCCACATATCTGGCAAGGACACTCGACCATTGTGCAAGAATTAAAGACGCAATTACACGACAATCCTCCGGCAGCAATTATCTGTCCTGTTGGAGGAGGCGGTTTACTGAATGGCATTATCATGGGACTTCAAAACGCAGAGTGGAAGGATGTGCCTGTTATCGCAGTGGAGACTCATGGAAGCAATGCGTTCCAGGCATCGGTAGTTGCCGGCAAACGGGTCACGGTTGAAAAGAACAACACTATCGCGACGAGTTTAGTATCCAAAACAGTAAGCGCGAAATCTCTCGAGCTCAGTCTGGAACACCCGGTGGTGCCGTTTGCAGTAAGCGATGCTATGGCAGCCAATGCCGTCCGATTATTTGCAGGTATGTGGTATTCACACGACCAATCTGATATTATGTATGATGTCTAAACCTCCCACTAGAGGATAACAAGATGCTGGTGGAAGTCTCCGCAGGAGCAGCGTTATCCCTTTGCTACACAGAATTGATACGCGACATCTTACCATCCCTGACAACAACAAACGATGTGGTGGTGCTGGTGACTGGTGGTTCTGACATCAGCTTGGAACAAGTGGAAGAATATCGTAAAAAATATGCAAATCCAGCTGTGCTTGTCAAGAGCGGCAGCGCAATATTCATGAAAATGGATAATACCCTACACACCATGACCGATTTAGACTCGGAGAATGTTCCTGTAAATACTGCATAAAACTGAAGTTCACCACGGCCATGTTGCCAGAGGTTGTAAATTGCAAAGTGTAAAACAAAATTTCGTGTGCTTTCTGCGGCGATTAGGATTTATTTCACTATTTTTCTTAACGCGTGCAACGGATGACAATTTGATACAGTATAAACTATAAATTTCTCCTTCTCCTAGACACGTACAGTCTTCAATGTTTCCAAAGCATGTCGGGCAGCATTCAAGCCTGCTGTTCTTCCGAATACAACACATTCCAGAAGCGAATTGCCTGCCAGACGGTTTTTACCATGCACACCGCCTGTCACTTCGCCAGCGGCAAATAGTCCTAAGACGAAGAAGCAATTGGTATATACATATTAGCAAAGTTTTCCTACTAGTTTCTTACCTGGTATTGGCTGCTTATTTTTATTCAATACCTCTGCCTCTTGATTGATCTCCACACCTCCCATAGTGTAGTGCACGCAAGGTGTCACAAGCGCTTTCCAATAGACGGTATCAGGCAACAGAGGTGCAGGAAAGTAAGTTTTACCAAAGAAATCGGATTGCTGTTGTTTATCGTAACGCTCAAATTCTTCCAGCAGCAATTTGCGATTGGCGCCGATAGCTTCAGCGAGCATCTCCAAGTTTTCATATCGAGTGAACAAGCCTTTCTTTGCGTAGAATTGTAGAGTAGATCTGCCAAAGCTTTCCACCATGGCGTCTGTGAGCACTAGATGCGCCGTGGGACAATGTTTCAATATAGCACTTGTCAAGGCGTCGCGACGGTCCAACTCGTTTGCAAACCGTTTGCCATTGCTGTCAAGAAGAACACCGCCGTGCGCACGCAGTGCTTCTGGCGCCAAAAACTTTGTAGGTGAATCTGGGTGCTGAGGATCCACAAACCCAGTTGGATGGATTTGCACTTGCTCCATATCGCGTGTGGCAGCTCCAGCCGAAATAGCTAGCCGTACACCATCACCGTTAGCCCAGGGACCGTTTGTCGTAGCCATGTTCACCAGCTCCGGAGCGTACTCTTTCAAGAGCCCTGTCACTTGTCCGCCAAATCCCCCACTTGTCAAGACGACGCTCGTCGCTAATATTTTACGGTCGCCAGATACCGTCAGCTTGACGCCTTTCTCATCCATTGCCAAACCCGTAACGCTGGTGCTAGTCAGCTGCTCGATAGTCTGGAGATTCTGTTTTAGGGCTTGAATTAGCCGCCAGCCGACCGGAACGGGTGCACCGTCCGG
This sequence comes from Rhizomucor pusillus, assembly GCF_041956525.1. Classification (NCBI taxonomy): domain Eukaryota; kingdom Fungi; phylum Mucoromycota; class Mucoromycetes; order Mucorales; family Lichtheimiaceae; genus Rhizomucor; species Rhizomucor pusillus. The sequence goes on from NW_027192147.1 coordinate 1,605,209, forward strand.
CCGTGGCGGACAACGGTGCGTACGCGGGTGAGAATGACCACCGCATCTGGAAACCACGCTGAGATTAAGGGTATCATCCCTGGACAGAAGCCAGTCTAGAGCTTGTCGACTTTCATGCACAAGCTTATGCACAAGTACCGGGTCTGAAAGACCGCCTCCGGATTTAAGAGTATCTTGCTCAAATGCCTCCATTGAGTCACCAGGTTCAGTCATTGCATTAATACCAGAGGTTGCTTTGGCAGAGTTGCCACTGGGTGCAAGGTTAAACAGATATACAAGCAGATTTGCTACCGACAAGCACGACTATTCGTACCCGATAGAAGATTCCTTTTCAATGAGGATCACGCGAATGGATGGATCAGAGCTAGCAGCCTCGATAGCGGCTGACAGACCAGCTAGACCGCCACCGACCACAATTACAGTTGGAACGTCCATGTTGCAAAACGGAAGGAAGATGAAAAGAAGGAGAGCAAGGGAACAAGAAGAAATGCAACGCATGATTTTTTTTTCTAAGTCCGAATATCTTTATTGTTTCGTTTCCAATACGGTTCCTCCCAGACTTGTTCATCCAAACCTTGGATCCAGCTGCTATGCAGCTTTGTTAAAAACAAGTCCTTCTCTACATATCGCTGTCTAAGCCAAGCTGAAAGCTCTTCGTCGTTGTCAGGTAAGTCTGCTATCGCGTATCTTTTCACATTGACGTGGAATTCATAGTCATTTTCCAGCGGTCGAACATGTACTCTGACCATATCTGGTGCTGTTGCAGTGCCGTCGCTGCATCTATATGCGATTGTCACATCTTGGAATACTTATATAAGTACACTGGTAAATGGCTAAGCAGCATGTTGAGTGACAAACCGTAAACATATTTGACGTGAGACGAACGGAAAGAGTTTACACACGTGATGAAACCCTTGGTACGCGGTAACAGGACGTTGCGCATAATCTCGTATCCATGCTCATTGCAGTATGCTTGACTCTAAACATCCAAGTTTAGAGAACAATTAAAAAAAGGATTTTGACGATAGCTTACAAGTAATAACTTCGTTGGCGTAAGTCTCGTGCCTTCTGCGAAGCTCATGAGCCAGACTGGCATTTTTAAACGCTTGATATTGGCAAATTGAGCCTGTATCCGTTTCTCATCCTGCGCCCAGCTACGTCGTACAAATATGAAATCTGCAAGCTGCAAACTGTTACATTTTTGGAATTAGAAGGATTCTCCATGCTATAACTTACCCACATGCCCCAGCCAAAGAATGGCAACTGTGTACATTGCAACCGTTAAGGTTATTTTCATGTCTTTAGCAACAGTAACAGGATCTTACCCATTTAATTGAATCCTTGACAAAGTACTAATATGTCTTTGTCAATGTACGTTTCCAGTAGCCATAGTAATCAGTCAAGATAGCCATTACCTTGCAGTTGCTAAGCATTTGTCGTCGTATGGCAACAGAGTGTAGCAAGTAGAAATCTGTCCATGATCGATGGTTGCATATTACGATTGCAGATTCCTTATCTGGCAGCCTGTCGCCTGAGAATGTAATGTGCGCTTTTTGTCGTTTCTGTAAAATATGTCTTGTTGGCAAATAAAGCAACAAAAGCAGAGTGTTGACAAGGACGGTACCTCAAATATATACTAAAATTCATTCACTGCATTAGATATGCAAAGGTATATGCAATTATTTGAATTGTTTTACCTGCATAACGGACCACACTGTGCCAACAAGCTTTGAGTTTATCTGGACAAGCAGACGCTCCGAGAATGGTCTGAGTAGAAACGAAGAGACTTGCACAACCTGCAGCGTTCCTGCCATGCTTGACAACCGGTTCATTCAGCATATGCAGCACGATCGCATGTTGGGATCTGGAGCGAATTACCCGAATAAAAAGAAAACTGCAGCCACCGCATTGGCTGCGTCCGAGATCGTTCTGATCGCGCCCATGGAGGGTGGGGTTTCAAGCGTACAGTAAACAAGAGCGGAATTGCAGCATTGATGAGTTAAATTTTTTCCCTTTCCCTTTTTGGGCGAATCCTTTTGGCATGAAAAGCTCATGCACAGTGAAGTTCTGATCTTCTTCTTTCTGAGTAGATATCAGCACAAGGTAATAATTCCTCTTACAATCAGATCCAAAAACGTCGCAATCACTGACAAAAATAGTAGTTTATTTCACGTTACCTGCGTCTGACGAGCATTGGACGTGATCTCTTCTCTTTCGAGTTGTGATCTTACGCAAAAAAAAAAAACGACAACAAGAGACAAAAGCAAGTCGCCGAGATTGCTGTTTAGTTCTGAAAAGCAGAACAACATCCATCCCACGATCTCTGGCTCTTTGACGCCGGCGAGCACCAGTTTGTCGATGGCAATCTTCATTTGCTTGCCGAGCTTTACAATATCTCTTTCGTGTACGTTCCCACCGAGATTGTGCTGCTTCTTGACCTCGACAAAGGAAAAGCTCGTAGTTCAAAGTGGAAACAGGGTTTACGAATGCCAAAAAATTGGGCATCATCAAGGTATCATCGGCGGGTTGCGCAGATGGGAGGTGGCAAGTCATCCTAGTCCAACAGTGAATATGTCGCCAGAACGCTGAAAAATAGTGTATGGTCACCAATCTTGTTTGACCTCGACTTTGTCCGTTAAAATAAGACCTTCACGTCGTCGATGGTTGCTGCTGCTTTGCTCTTGAAATTATTCTCTGATTCCATCATGGCAGCTCTGCAGACAGGAAATGCAGGATATCGAGGCAAGATCTGATGTCTTCGTTATTCTTCAGAGTCATTCAAATCCTTCCCTGATGGCTTGCGTGTCATCTGGTACCACTCGTTGTACTTTTCGATCTGCCAAACAGCGTCATCGTCGGCAGCGTGCTCTAACTTTTCCTGTGGCTCCAGGCTCTTGATGATCATGTCCTGTTTATCGGGCGTCAAGGATGACAGCGGATAGCACCCGTTGGCAGCTGTAATGATCCATGATATGCGGTACTTGCGAGCGTTGGTCGCATTAGTGAATTATACACCGAGAACAGCACTTGTTTCCAGGAAGTAACTTTTTGACAAGTCGAGAGGATAATGAGGAAAGAATAAAGGAGGACACGCGACCCATCCGGTCCGCTATTGACTGAAATTCAAGCCGCTGTTACACAAGGCACCATGATTCGGACCCTGTCCGCATGAAAAATCAAGTTTTGATTGTTCTCGTGGACAATCTCTGTGCCTCCTTTCTTTGAGACTCTTGATGGGTTACTGCTTTTTGAATGAACTTTTTGATTTTTTTATTAACACTGCAAAGCCAATTTGAGCAACACACCTCATCTTCGGAGCTCAGCCCCTTAGACAATAATTATTGCTCGCGATGCTTAACAGCGGCTAGCTTTCAATCAACATGACGATAGAACGCTGAGATGCGGGAACGCATGTGTCACTAAGCTGGACCTAGTAATGCTGCCACGGTAGGAGAAATTTGCCGATCTCGCAGAGAATAGTTTAACGAGGATATCCAAACCTGTTGCAAAGTTTTGACGCGGCAATGTTTGTTCTGCAATGTATTGAAAGCTGGATACACATGAACACCATCGTTATATCAATGCAGCCTTACTCTGCATTGTCCAAATTTGCCGAGCTCATCCTTCAGAGCATTTACTAGATTAATAAATACACAACATGCCTGGTTTCTTTACAAAATTTTCCGAAAAAAGATCGAATATCTGGTCTTTACGCTGCAGCATCATTGTAATACATTTGTTTTCCTATAGAAAACATGGAACTCGGTTCTGACGATGCCAAGGTATCCAACTCGTCAGTCAGATCTAAGCATTGTTTCAAGTATTATTTGCTTCTGTAATTTGTTTCGTGCTACAATGTGGCTTACCAGAATACTGGGAAATCACTCGACCCAGATTCTTGTACTGAAACTTGAGAGATGCCTCTCCCTCTTCGATAAGTCGCTGCGTCAACTTATACAAACGGTGGAATTGTTCGTCTTTTTCCCAATCATTGTCATCTTCCTGCAGAAAGTTACGATCTCGGTTAGAGCTTGCTGAGAAATTGTTTACGTATGGCACGTACGTCTCCGTCAACTTCCATAGTTACGGGCGTCAGTAGCGGTTGCGGCGGTGGGAAATCTCCTCTGTAGGTATGGATGGTCAGGAATCTCCTTTTCTCCGGTATTTATCTATCCATTTGTCGTCGTACTAACTGTGATATCTGCTTTTTGAGCTTTGCGACTTGCGAAGCCTGCTTCCGCACTGTCATTTCCAGCATTTCATTTACAGCAAGTAGTGACCTGTTGGATATCTCCAAATCGGCAATCTATATTTGCAAAGACAGTGTAAGATTCCGTAATCGACAAAGAAGAAAAGGGAAAGTGTTTTGACCTTGCGATTGACGCGAGCTTCTGATATTTCATCATCCTCTACTTCGTTATCGTCGCTTTGTCCTTGCTGCTTCTTGTCATCCTCTGAATCATCGTCGTCGTCGTCTTCATCCTCACTGCTGCCGCCGCCGCTGTTGCTGCTGCTCCTCAGGGTGGTTTCGGAGTCGCTCGCCTGCGCGTTTTTGGAGGAGGAGGAGGAAGAGGCATCTGACACTGCAGGCACTATCGTTTTGGAACGAGTCAGGGGCCGCGGTGCAGTGTTCGATATGATGTTATGCGACGCTGATGTTGGCGGAATATAATGGGGTCGACGTGCGGTGGCGGCAGCACTGCTGCTTGAAGAAGAGGAGACACTTGGGGTCGTAAGAGACCTCGAAAGATTTGATCGCGGTCTGTATATCTCGTAAGAGCCTGGTTGCTTCTGGGGCTGCTGCTGATGATGCTGTGGGCGTGAAGGTGGATGGAAGATATTAAGCTGATGCTTGTTTGTGGAGGAGATACTTATTTTTGCCGCGCTGGCCACTTTAGGTTTCCGGGATTCCGTCAGTTCCGCGGGTGCCGCATGCCGTCGTCTGCTGGAAAGAGAATGGGTTGGTCGTATGATATTGATTGCTTTAGGAGGACCGGATTCTTTCACCATCAATGGTGTGTCGCAAAGCAGGAAGGAAAAAGGAAAAGAAAAGAAAAGTGTGCCTGCAGACCGATATGTAATCCTTTCCATTCCTTCTCAAAACCCCCTTGAAAACACGGGCTTTTGCATGCAGGACATGATTTGCCTTTTACTGCAATGGAGCAGCAACTTGCATGGTGCAAGGCAAACATACAAATAATAATGAATTCCAAATATTACAGTGCTGATAAACATCTGTGCTCATGCTTTCCAATGACATCTTGACGGAAAGCTTTTAGCATATGGATTCTTTGAGATGTACCGGAAGTCTTCGGTTTCCTGCATCCTTTATTGGCAACCAACTTTGAGGCACAATCGAAACTGCATACTTGTGTTGCGAAAAGCGCACGCAAACATAATCAGTAATAGCGGAACCACATATCGGGAGCAATCATCTTGCTATGTTATCTTGCGAGTTTATTTTGGAAGGTTTGGAGAAATGCAGGATATTGAGTTCGGCTGATTCGATCTGGTGTTGGGTCGCTTACGAGATGCACAGCTTTGTTCAAATGCTTCTGATATTCTCTTGGTACCGCGATTAACCGTGAGGAGATTATAGACTTGTCGTCCTTTATCTTGTCCTGACTTGCGTGATGTATCAGAGTTAGCAGCTGTACCGGTATTCCGTCGGTTGGAAACAATCGGCGATGAATTGTTGAAACGCGATGTTGAGGATAGTAGTCTACTAGAGATTCTAATATTCTTTGTTGAACTGTCTTTGGAATTCGCTCTGCCTTTGATCGTAATTCCTGCAGAACCCGCCACTTCAGCGCTGTTAGATCTTTTCTGAATGCTGGCCGATGACGCGTTGGGACATGGAGATGAGGGTATTCTGTCGGCTCTGGTAGCAGCGGCGAGACCTTTGATTATCATTCCAAGAGACCCAGCTGCTCGAATGTTGTCATGTTTGTCATGTCGGTTTGGAGGATAAGGAGAAGATGCGTTTGAATGTGAAGATGAAGATACTCTGTTGAGGATGGAGTTTGCTGTTGAATACACGTTGTTGGAAGAGGCGCGACCTCTGATTGTTATGCCGGATTTCATTCTTGGATTGTCGTCATTTCGGTTTTGATGATCGCGAGGAAATGTGTTTGAACGTGGAGGCAATCCATCGACGACGTGATTGTTGTTGCTGTTATTCTTCGAACTTTCTTCATTGGCTGCTGCCCTGCCTTTGATTATTATGCCTTGGTATGGCGTTGTCGATGGCGCAGAGGATCCACTATCTGTAGACACGGTATTTGGTCGTTTGTTGCTTCGTATTTTATCTGCGTTGTCGCGGGAATCGCGCTTTTGACCGGTGATACATGTCTTTGATGACGTATGGGAGCCAGAAGCCTATATCATAATGTGAATTTTCGTTATTACTTGCATAAATGTACATGTACCTCTGCAATGTACCTTTGAAGCACTGTGTTTTTCGTTTTGAGCCTTTGACGCTTCGCGTCGTTGGCGTGCTTCCAGGATCTGCTGGCGTACGCGCAATACTTCAGGAGAGAGTCCCGCAGGTGGAGCTGATGATTCTTGATTTCCACTTTGAGAAGACTGCGCAAAGTTGGGATTGAAATAAAACTGTGAACCAGTTTGAGGTTGATACGCCATCATTTGCGGCATAGCATACGGGTAGAAGGGTAGATATCCAGGTATCGCCATGCTAAAAGAAAACAATGAAATCAAGAGGTTAGTAAACAAACCTATAAACTAGGAGTGTACACTATTCCGCGTTCATGGTCTCCTGATATTCAAGAAACTTGATCTTGTGCGTCGTCCGACCTTTTTCACAGAGCATGGTAGGTACTGCCAAGCGAAAAACACCAAAAGGAGCTTGGAAGCCGCATTGACGGACGTGATCAGCCAGCGAGTAGGCCGTGTCGTGAATAGAAGACTCTACGCAGGAAGAGGAAGAAAACGGGTTGTAAGAACGTACTTTGAACCAGCCATGTATGGATTCATATGTGGGTGATGATAACCGCGAGCTCGACGGTAACCAGGATGTTTTCCATTTGCATTGTAGCCTGCCTTGTCAGTCTTGCTGCTTTCGTCGGCAACTTGGGTCTTGCGCTTTTCATCTCTTCCTACAGTTGCTTCTTTTCTTCCTGCTGCCTTAGATACTTGCAACGATTTTTCTTGGTCTTTGCCTTCGACGGTCACAGTCTTGTCTGTATTCAAAGCATCGACCGCGCCAATCGGACCCTTGGCTTCTTGAACAGCTGGTTCCTTGCTAACACTTGATTCTGTATCCAACTTTTGGTTGGCTGCCTCGCTTGTGGAGGACCGATCACGATTGAGCTTGCTGTTTCCCATGTCACTCGATTGCGGGGCAGTTTCTTGAACAACCTCCTTGGCATCATTAGTCTCTGATTTTGAGTCTTTAGTATCACTGATCTCTCCAATCGCGTTGTCTTGGGTAGCTGTCTCAGATGTAGACGGTTCGTCACACAAAAGACCAAGCTCGCGTTCAAATTGTTCGAGATCAAAATCACTGGTGTCAATGTCACCAAGATCGCCGTAATCGAGTTCTTCCAAATCGAATAGATCGTCAGTCATGCTGAATTTTGTGAAAGTAGCTGGTACAAAATAAACTGCAAAGAGAAAAAGAAAGAGAAGGAGAAAGAGAAGGATGCTGCGCAACTCTGCACAGACCACTATTTATGCGGACTTAACAAGCGCCACTACAGGTTTTTTAATCTGAAAATCAGAGAAGATTTATGGATATTGCTTCGTTGTGTTTTGGACAGACAATGTCATCGAAATGAACGATGGGACGAGGCCGATCTTTTTATAATCACTCCATTCCTCTGCCTTACAATGTATAAGACAGCAAAATGGAAACCGAGAAATCTCGCTAACTGCATAAATAGTTATGGAAGAAAGCCTTTTGCCCCAAGAAAGCCAATTTGAGATTGGGATCACGAGATCCATCCTTCCTTGCTGAATATGTACCATCGATTAAGGCGTTCATGCTGCCGATGATATGAACCATCCTCTAATGATCCCTTGGCAGGATATTTAGATAATTTGACCAGAGACACATCTTGGATTTTGCATTATCTTAGCTATTTGGCAAGCGCAAAAAGATAGCGATCTACGTTTTTCGAAAACCTGCTGAACTAACGGTAAGTCGTAACCGTAGCAACATTCCACATTTATTCGCTTAACTCTGAGTTGAGTTTTTTGTCGTTCTGCCTTTCATAATCGTTTATATTCTGGTCAGCAACCAAACACACTTTGAATATGCTCTCGAATGAAAAAGGAAAAAGAATAATAATAATCGTCCCACCTTAATGATGCACAGAAAACGTGACCGACAAGTTGTTTGCTTTCCAACCGTGCTGGCTAGTGACTCATCAAGCCTTGTTTCGATCCTCTGTCATGCTATCTCGATATCAATCCGCCTCTAAGCTATCTTGTTCATCAATTCAAATTTCTGTTGTAAACTACAACCATCAGATTAACAAGTATAGATGTGTGCAACTTGAAAGATTATCCCAAAACGTGCTGGCGGATAGAAATCGACCAGTCCGGATTTGCTGATAAGCATCCGAAAGCGGTTTGCTGCATATTACTGTGCCTCTTATCCGTTCCTTCCTCAAGCGTACCCGCATATATATCACTCACTGTCTTCCGTATGTCTGACAGAATATGTAATCGTGTACACAACAAATAAGACAATATCTGTCAAAACAAGGGAGTAACTTGAGAGGATTGAAAACTCGGTACATCAATATACTGCTCATTTTGATGCCTTTACTCCTAGCTAATCAACAGTACAACTCTACATACTACTCTAGTAGAACGACTTTCTATCCTGAGTTCTTATCGTAACTTGAAGGCATCAAGCGTAAACAACGGAACTCAGAGAGAGCGCAAAGTGTGAGTCCCATTATGCAGACTATTATGAAGTTTATGTGTCGCAATGTCAACCTTCTTGGCTGCAAACCTGGATCTGAAGACTCATAAATTGGAACATGGAAAGGTATGAAGGCGTACTCATGTCAATCCTTCACAAATCCCTAAAGCGCATTAATACCATCATATTCGTTTAATGTTGTCTTGTGCCCCGCAAGGAGCTGAAACCATTGAAGAAAAAAAAGAATTGTCAGTTACGGGCCCGCGTCATCTATGACTCGTTTTCCTCTTCTTTCTTCTTCTTTCCCTTTCTTTCCTCTTCTTTCCTGTTTTCTGTTTTTCTTTACGCAAGATGGAAGAACTGCAAAATACCACGATTTAATCTTTCATTGAACTGTTTTCTGCTCTCCTAGTCTCGCTAAGCATACCTATCTATCATCCATTACTGCTCTTAGCTTTCAAAAGGCAAGAAAGAAGGAGTTGACAGAAGCCGCAGAAGGTAGGTGTGAGCAGAGTCCAAAGGGGCACAAGGCAAACTTTTACTGATATATTTCACCCACAATTATTTGCAACCACTGTGGCGTAAAAGGCCACAAGATGAAGACCAATAGAAAGTGCAAGCTTTATACCGAAAGTGGCAAAGGTGAGCACGTTTACGGCACGATCAGTCATACCTCGAATCAACGATGTGCTAGTTGGCAAGAAAAGGGAACAAACAGATACAGAAAATGAAGAAGAAAGCCAAAGAAAGAAAAAGGGCAGGATACAGAAGGGAAGGGACCAATGCAAATGAAAATACAAAACCCTGTCCCAGATGCGGTTCCACTAGTCATTCAAGATCTACATCAAAGAATTGTCCTTACCATATCCAAACTTTGGAGGAGATCCTCGTATCACGATTTGGAAGGAATTTCGAGCGTTATACTCGCACCGTATCCCTGTCAGGAATTGTTAAAGAAGATTATCAAGAACAGCTACAGCAGGGAATCCAGTAACTGTCATCTTTCATACGGAATGTCATTGTTCAAGTGATGGTCTTTGTTAATTTTTACATTGTGGAGCACGCGCACAATGCAATTCCGGCCTATGTCTTTTCACAGACATTTTTCTATTCCGTATCGCAGCTCGTGATGGATATGGAAATAACAAACACCAATGACAAGATGCCTGATGACATCCGCGACTATTGGGATCGCTTCAAAACGCAATATCCTTCGGCAATCTTTACGCAAGCAAGCATTCGAGGATACGCGAATCCGCTTGCTCGGGCTTGCCAAACGCTCCAAACTACGTATAGCAATATGATCGTCGAACACTTCCAGGACAGAGTGGAAAAATTCGTCATATTCAAGCTCCAAAGACTTATACCAGTAAAGCTACATAAGTGTTGTGTCTCATGATTAGCATCTATGTTAACTGTTAACCTGTAAAGAATATATCGAACAATCTTGCACGTAAATTAGCTAACGAGTGTATTTACGAAGACCTTGCCGGAGGCAATCCCACAATACCGGAGGAGCTACAAGAAGACTGTGATCTCGACATTATCTTAGCGATACATACCATACAAATCTCGCTAAAAGACTATATTCCTGAACCATACACAATAACTGAAATGGCGGCAAATCCTGGAAGGTTCATTCCTGCGTTGCGTTTTATACTATCGCAGTATACACTGGAGCACGAGCAGGGAAACGAGAAGACCTGCAAGACTTCGCCAAAATTATTTGCTCTGACGCCACAACCATCATTGCATTGGCGGTTTGTGGACATCGATGCAGCAACTTTGGCAACAATTTTTCATTTGGGAACCTCCGTAACACATCAACAAAAAACCAATACGTTCAAGACTGTGCTTGATTTCAATCTGTATCGATTTTTCAAGTAAGTGGATTTTAGTGTAATAGTGATTTATAATTTCTTATGCGTTGTTTAGCAGCGAAGAATGCATGTTTACCAACATGGTCACAACCAATGGCTTCCAGTTGTCATTACATTTCGCAAGACCTGCAAAAAGTCCCGGGATGGAATTAGAACTTTCAGATTTCAAAGAAGAAGAAATCGAAAACTATTTCATGCCCTGCGCTCTGGATACCGGGAGACGGGATATTTTCCAAGCTGCATATGGTGCTCAAAACACAGAACATGAAATTCGACGTTCGTATACGAGGGAGTATTATCAATGGACAGGATCGCCGAAAAGGAACGAAAACCTCAAGAAGGCCAGAAACCGAAATGGCATTGAAGAGATAGAATCCAATTTTCCAAGTGCAAAGACTGCAGACATTACACGATACAGTGAATACGTGTGGTACCTTTTCTTACACTTGGAAACGCTATTCACATTCTATTGCTTCGACAATAACGCAGAGAGAAGATTCAGAGCATATCAAGGCAAACAAAGGGCACAAGAAGAACTAGTGAATGTCATCGTTAATGGAGGAAAGAAATACAACTCTGCGAAGAGAAAACACAGGAGGAGAAACCGTCGAGAACGGAAAAAGCGAAAACGAAGGAGAAAGCTATTTAAACGGAAACGGAGGAATCTTACAGGAATAAGGTAATAAGTCGTACCAATATTTCAAAACAAATGGCTAGTTTCCAGCGCGGACTTCCAGATTGCCCATCCAAAATGAATCTGCAGTGAGATCGACTCTAGAAGAAGACAAGAATAAGCCTGATATGAAACAGAAGAAATGGGCAAAAGCGAAGTTCACTCCAAACTCTGAAGGGAAGTTGCCGTTGGTGATATTTGGCAATGGAATGTTCGGCAAAGATAATGTCCCAATGAAGGGTCATCGGCCTGGTCTCGTTGGTGTGCTTTACCGCATGTTGAAGCGACGAGAAGCTCGCGGAGAACTGGTGGTCGTAATTATTGATGAATACTTAACGTCGCAGGTAACTGACAACTGCAAAATCCCTCTCAAACATCTTCTAACGCCATGCTAATACATCAGATTTGCCATAATTGCCAAGGGAGGAGCTTGAAAAATGTCATTACTGCAGACGGCGTGCGTCGCCATAGTTTGCAAGTATGCAAGAACTGTGGCATATTATGGAATAGAGACACGAACGCCTGCAAAAATATGTTCCACATAGCTACATCTATCTGGTCGGGCAATGGTCGCCCTGGCCAGTTTGTCTGGCCTAAGCAACAGATCACGGCTACGAATGCCGGACCCAGTAGGGTTTACATTTTTACGGCATGTTCTATTTACTTGCAAACCCCGCCTCAAGTATACTAATAATTAGTATTTGCTTAGTATGTCGGTAAGCCGTGATCCAAGTTTCCGATATCGAAACTTTACTCATTGAGAGATATTTTGCGTTATTTGGAGCGCTGGCACCGCACTGTTGCAAGTTTAAGCTCAAGATGGCAAGTGTACTTGGACTCTAATTCGAGACGAATGTTTATTAATTTCTTTCCAAAGGTCCAAATTTGATTCCAGTGCGATGCAAAATTGATGCTCCAAACCGCAAACTGTCTGTAAACATGCAATACTCTGTAATGGATAATGCCACGTATCCATATGTCTGACGATATTTCCAAACAGATTGAGTCTCGGGGATATGGCTGTGCCTATCGTCCATCATATGCACCTGAGCTCAATCCTATCGAGCAATTTTGGTCGGGAGATCAGTAAATCGTGAAAAGAGCGCGCGTATCCGACAATGAAACAACAATAGTTTACTGTTACCCTTACAATCGTAAAGGCACAAATATCATCATGTAAATGTCTCACTTAGATAGCTTTCCGTTCCTCAGGAAGCTACTGCTGCAACGTACCTATGCTTTCAACTTTTCGGCATTGCATTGGGCGGCTGCTCCGTTTCATGCTTGATCAAAACTCCGGCCTCCATTATTAGATGCGAACTGCCAAAAAAAGAACCCCCTCTTTCTAATTGCCAACATGGTGGTATGTATAAGCAGCGATGCCAAGATGGACAAAATGGGCATGGAGGAACGATAGAGCGATGAACGATCCAGAAACCGATGGATGGATGATGGATGACGAATGGAATAGCCACGGATGGATTTTTGTGCGGAGCAACCGTTACATTTGATGATTCGAATTGAGCATTCAACGCAGTGTGCGATTTTAAACAAAAGGATTAAGAGAGAGCGGGATAGAGGGGGAGAGAGGGAATGATATTGCGAATTAGCCGACTGATCTAATTAATGACGACTGTAGCAAGGATCCTTCAAGCGTCAGGTCGAAGTTGGTCGCGTTGTTCTCCTTGGCAACGGTCCCCACGGCAATCAACTCGTAAACCAGCTCGCTGTTATCGTCGATATCGTTGATCATAGCCGTGTAAGTCGACAAATGCGCGCAGCAGTCAGGACAGAAAAACGAGATGATATTAATATCGAACATGAAAATTCATGCAGGCTATCGTTGACGCTCCCCTTGCCAACTTCCGCGGTGCCGTTACCTTCAAGAACATGATCCTTACCGGTCTTGTTATTGAGGGCCTTCCCCGCAACGCTGGTGCCAAGTTCACCAAGCAAGCGTTCGAGAAGGCTGAAATTGAAGCCAAGTGGAACAAGACTGCTTGGGCTCAAAAGCTTAAGACCCGCGAAACTCGTGCCCAATTGACCGATTTCGATCGCTTCAAGGTCAGAAAGTTGAAGGCTCAGGTAAGCAGAAGAGAAACATTTGTTAAGGAAAAGGATTGAGTAATAACGATTTGCCCAATCAGCGTCGTTTCGCCGTCCGATCCGCTGTTGCTCAGAGCAAGAAGGCAATTACTGCATAAATGTCTGCATTGACTTAATACATTGTAAATTTGTATTGCTTGAACCAATCCCTGCCGCCGCCAATTTTTCTTGACATTCGATGTGTATATTTGGAGACGCCTGAACCTTTGTGAGAAGAATACACCTCGGGCCTAGCCGATTGAAACAACGTAATTCAGTAGCACCTTCGACGCTTGTGCCCATGGGAAACCGAACGACGAGAAACTTCAGCGTTGTAATGAAAGCAGAAGAGATGTTCAGATTGTGGAGAAGGACCCCGATTTCTTTGATGGAAAAGGTTGACGAGTAACTAATGTGTACTACACAATTTCCCATAAATGGCGAAAATATGGAGTCTACAAGAGGGGCCGTTACCTGCATTTTTGATGGCCCTGTAACACGAATACCCCGCAATAGCAAACACGATCCTCGGTTAAAGAAACCTTATTATTACATTATTTTCTAACAATGGAAAAGTTCTTTGGAAAAAGGGGTAAAGGGTCTAGCTCAGTATATGGGGAATTTAGAGTTTCGCAGCTTGCTTCCTTGCAGCCGAGATACCGGCTTTCTTGCCCAAGATGGCTCCCATCATGAGACCGCTGCGTTGGATTGAATGCATCTGTTAGCATTGTCCAACAGAACTCATAGAAATATGCTCACCTTCCACCCGGATAATTATCGTAGAACAAACCACCCACGATCTCACCCGCAGCGTACAAGTTCTCAATCGGTTGGCGTTGGCCGTTGAGAACTGCTGCGGTTTTCGGATCAACAGCTAATCCACCAAACGTGAATGTGATGCCTATAAATATTGATGATATCAGGATATCGTGTGTGAAATGGAAAAGATGTATGTGTGGGGTGTATGTTACCTGTGGTAATCTTAACAGCCACGAAAGGTCCCTGATCAATTGTCAATGCCCAGTTGGACTTGGGCAGAGCCAATCGCTTGGCAGAAGATTGAGTGGAGAGACCATCCTTAATAGCTGGATCCCATTTGCAGTTTGGATTTTCTTTACGATGCAATCTGACAGCCTCGTTGTATTCTTGGATAGTCTTGATAAACTGTTCTTTATTTGCCAGCGTTGCTTTCCAAGAACCCTTCTTTGGTGTAGCCAACTTTTCCGCGAGTTCCTCGATGGTATTCGCAGTAATCTTCTCCACAACATCGTCGCTGTATTCTTCCTCACGAAGCCAGGATAAGGCTTTGGAGTCCCAGATCTGGAACGCGACGCCTCCAGGCTGCTTGAGAACCTCCTTGCCAAAGAATGCATAAGTGTAGTTGCGGAAGTCCATGCCTTCGTCCACGAAACGGTTGCCGTCTCGATTGACCATGATACCCAAAGGATAGCCGCTCTTTGTAAACTGGTTAGTCAGATGCACGTCGCCCTTGTTGGGGTCGGTGTTAGCATCCCAGCAGGTAGCGTGACAGGAGCTGTAGCCACCCGCTGCAAGAGCGTTGCAGTCTCGCTGAGCAATCAGTAAACCGTCGCCAGTGTTGAAAGGCGTTCCACGGACGTGGGCGAGATCCCAGTTTGGGCCGAGATACTGTGCTCGCAAAGCAGAGCTGGATTCAAATCCACCACAGGTTAATATCACCGCGCCAGCTCGGATTGTCTTGTTTACACCGTCTGCGGTGAGGACCTTGACACCAGAGACGCGTGTGCTTTGGCTGTCAGTAACAAGCCCAGTCATACTTGTGCCGTACTGGACGACCACGCCGTGTCGAGCAGCAGATTCTTCATATTGTTGGATCATGCCTTTGCCTCCATCAACGACGCTGAGGACCATACCGCCCCAGAACTTGAAGCGTCCGTTCACTTTGTAGGCCTGGCGATTGAACGAAAGTCTGAACTTGATACCAACTTTGCTAAGCCAGTCAATAACTTGACGGCTTTCACCCACGAGCACCTTGGCAAGCTCCGGGTCTGCGCGACCGCCTGTCACACGCATCAAGTCATTTGTGAACTGCTCGGGAGTGTAAGGGTCCATATCGATTAGTTTGGCAGTCTCAGCATCCACGTTGTGAAGGATAGGCATGAGGTCATGTAGTCCATAGAAGACGGTCCGAAAAGCACCCGCAGTGAAGAAGCTGTTGCCACCAGGATAAGCGTCTTTGGTAGACTTTTCGATAAGTAAGACACGCTTTGCACCAGCTTGCTTGGCAGAGATAGCAGCTGAGAATCCAGCATTGCCACCTCCTACAACGACAATATCCCACTTGCTGGAATCCATGACTTTTGAAAGATATCTTCAGAAAAACGAAAGGGGAAAGGTCGGGCTACAAGGTGAACCCACCAAATTTGTATAGGGCTCCCTTCCCCCCAAAGATTCCCGCCCCCCACAGTAAGTCACGGAGATTATATCTGTACCCTACATCTCAAAAAACATTACTTACAATGTCCACTGTAAGACGGCTGTTCGATGTTACCTAGTTTCCAGAAACTTGGACGCTCATATGAGAAATGTTTTTATTATTTATCTTTAAAGGCCTTTAGACACTGAAGGAGTTTGCATGAAACTTCTCCATCGAAAACCTCCAGACAGTAATATTTACAGCAGATCACAATGCAGTTTCAAACGAATATACGACAGAAAATCAGTTTTAAAACTGTTTGAATAATATTCAGAGCATTGGTTGTGGAATTCGGTTCCATACTTTTGATTCCATTTTGAGGAGCCTTACTCAGTAAGATCGTGAATCAAGATAAACATATGATATTCTCGTACGATCCTTTAAGATGCACAGAGCAAATATAGAGTCAATCACGACGTAGTATCAAATAGTAGTATGCTGCGGTGCACGCATCGTATAGCATTTTAGACAGATCCCTTCTTTTCTTTGACGGCGGGAGGAAAACGCGGGAGGGGGTGGAGCGAGGAATGAAGAAGACGCACAGGGCAAAGTCATACAGATTCTGCAGATAATTTTCCCGCGCCATACTTCCATAAAAGGCGAATATACAACCTAAATCTTGCAACCTGATTCACACGTACAAACCAAAATTCCCCGTGATACAGCGAGCATTGGTGGGCTGAATAAAGGTGACGCATACTAACAACTGGTTTCAGGTTCATCGTATCAATCGTCGGAGACCGACAATGGCTTGATAACAACCACAGCAAATGCACAGCCCCCTGATTGGTTACATTGTGTTGCTGCTTGGCACAGTTTGGCAGATTTTGAATTTAGTGTATAACTGCTAATACTTTGACGTCAGATCGTTGCTGCATCGAATCATGTACTCGGACTTGCTGTCAGTTTGTGGTCGCAAGGTGATACAATCCACAGTTTTAGTGATCCATGAGAAGAATTCGTTCACCCGAGTCTAAAATTACCTTTTCAGTCGTATTTCCCAGAGGATCCCTCTCTCTCTGCCACGCGTGATCCTATTTCGGGGGATGCACTTTTTACAAAGTTTTGACTCGCATCTGCGTGTGGTGTGTGTGTGTGTGTATGTATGTATGTGTTTGCGTGCGTGTGAAGCACGCCAAAAATTCATATAAAAACCACCATCCCCTTTTCTCCTACTTCTACTTTTTCATCTTTCCATTCTCCATACCGTTTTTATTGCAGAATGTCTTCATCAGACAAGATACAGAATAGTGGGAGCAACCCCTCCAATGACAAGGAATCGATCCAGCATGTGGATGAAGTCATTGCTGTGGAGGAGGAAAAGATCGTAGTTGCACCTGAAATGTTGAAGAAGCTACTACGGAAACTTGATTTACGGTTGCTACCTGTACTTTGCGCGCTGTATCTAATGGCGTACCTTGACCGGTGCGTACAAAGTCGTAATAATAGTAGCGGGATCAAAGATTTTACTGACTCTGTTGTTAGTTCAAATATTGGTAACGCCAAACTTGGTGGTCTGATAGAAGACACAAACACGACTACTTTCCAATACCAGTGGTGCCTGTCTGTGTTTTACTTTGGATACATTCTGTTTGATATCCCTGCCAATATCATCCTGCGCCGCTGGCGTGCGTCATACTGGCTAGCATTCATCACATTGTAAGTAGGATGCAAGGGAGAAGACGGGAAAACTTGGTATCCTGCATCTTGATTACTAACATGCTGTAATCTAGTGCATGGGGCGTTGCTGCCATGTGCATGGCCGCAGTTACAAGCTTCCCAGGCCTGCTTATTGACCGATTGGTACTAGGTATTTTGGAAGCAGGCTTCTTCCCCGGTGTTTTGTAAGCATTTCATCACTGAACGATTACGTGCTTCGCAAACTCTAACCTTACTCAAAGATACTACTTGTCCACCTGGTACACCCGTAAAGAATACGGTCTCCGTGTCAGTTACTTTTGGTCATGTGGTTCGCTAGCCGGCGCGTTTGGAGGCCTTATCGCCTATGGTATTACTCAAATCCCAACTGACAGACTCAACACGTGGCAATGGTATGAAAGACAACTCATATAGCTACATTTTTTCTGCTAAGTCGACTTATCGTGAACTTTTGTAGGCTTTTCATCATTGAAGGCATTCCATCTGTTCTTCTGGCGCTTGTTGCTGCATGGTACCTTCCAAACACTCCTGAAACTGCAAAGTTTTTGACCGACGAAGAGCGAGAGATCGAGATCCGCCGACTTGCGAAAGGTAAACGCTTCTGGTATAATTTATCAGCTGCCATTCTGCAGATATTGATATGCAAGATTAAAATAGATCAGGGTGCAGCCAACGACCACAGCTGGTCTTGGCCACAAGTCATCTCAGTATTTACAGACTACAAGACATATACTTACATGCTCATCTACATCACCGGCACAAGTGCTTTGCAGGGCGTTACCCTCTTCTTACCTTCAATTATCAAGGGAATGGGCAGCTGGTCAACTGCTGCATCTCAAGCATTAACGACTCCTCCTTACGTTGCTGCATTCATATTTACAAACGTTGCAGGCTGGACCTCCGATAAGCTGTTCGACCGATGCTACCATTTAGTTGTTATCAACATCATTGGCATGGCCGGTTTCTTGATGCTCA
Organism: Rhizomucor pusillus; assembly: GCF_041956525.1. NCBI lineage: Eukaryota > Fungi > Mucoromycota > Mucoromycetes > Mucorales > Lichtheimiaceae > Rhizomucor > Rhizomucor pusillus. The sequence goes on from NW_027192147.1 coordinate 1,623,826, forward strand.
TGTTTGTTCCAAAGGAACAAGTCGGCGTCCAATACTTTGCTGCCTGTGTTGCCACTACGGCTGTGGTATGTATAAAGTTTCTGACGTATCCTTGCATAATATGCAGTGAGGCTAAATTTACCCCTTTTCCGCCCCATGTGTAGTATGCGAATGTTCCCGTCAAAGTCGCATGGTTCAACAACAACTTGTAAGTCCAGGAAGAGTATCTGTCCCTCGCTGGTAAGACTCACATTACATTTCCTTGCAGTGCTGGCCTTACACGTCGTGCCATCGCTGTGGCAGCCATTGCAGCTGTTGGTACAATCGGTGGCGCCATTGGCGGTCAGATCTATTTCGATCCACCAAACTATTTCGGCGGTAACACGATTGCATTCTGTTGCCTGGGCGCACAGACCATTGCCGACCTTGTCCTGCGCTTCGTCCTAAGCCGTGAGAACAAGCGACGGGACAGAATGAGTCAGGAGCAGAAGGAAGCAGAGATTTTCAAGTACGGTGGTGTCGAGCTCGCTGGTGACAGACATCCCGATTTCCGTTATGTATTGTAGAATATTTATTCTATCCTTCTTCTTTCATATTTTTCATGGATATAAAATGTATGTATGTTCTCGTATCCATATATCTATACTATATACCTTGATTCAGTACTTTAAAAGGATGATTTACTTGTATGTTCTTAACGATTCTCGACATGTTCGTTTGTATATCCTTATTTAGAAAGAGAGCGGTGACAGTGCACAGGTCCTGGAATGTTGCACAGACTGTTTCGGCGGTAAAAGCCGATGCGCTCGTATGTAGTCAACGATGTAAAAACTATAATTCTTTCCAAAGCGTCAATTCAGGAACGTGCGTTATTTTTACTCTCTCGGGCGTTATAGAGTCTGTCGCAAGAAAAGAGATAAAGTTATAGTGCGAGTACTACAAGCTCCTCATCGTTCCAGGTAGTTATCTGTCTTGCGTAACTCTCTGTGGTAACCAGGAGCTACCTATTGGGTTTTTGCTCTTGCTGATTGGGCAACAAACTAAACGCATTGTACCACAATATTAATCTTGAAGAATCCAAACATTCTTTTACTTTTTATCTTTCGTCCTCTCCTTTCGCTGCTGCCTACATCTCCCATGGGTTCAATTGTCTCCTTTTGCGAACCACAGACGAACAGGCTGTCGGTCGGGCAGGATGATCGTATAGCTGTAAATGCTCCTCAGCAGACTGCTGCGTCGTCCGAGAATAGTGCTAGCAAGCAGCAACTTAGCAACGGAAGCAGCAGTCATCGTTTTGATATGGGAAGACGATACGTAAATCAGCCCGATGTTGCTTACATGCTGCCTAACGACGACGAAGGTATTGCACAGGCAGACGGATGATTTGCCAATCTGTCTGACGACGATGCCTCCTGTTTGTTCCTATAGAAAATGATCGCATACATCAGCAACATTGGTTCTTCAAAATTATCCTCGGCGGTAACTATCACGTGCCAATCGAGCAGGATCTCATCAAAGGCATCACCGTGTTGGATGCTGGTTGCGGTAAGCGTCCAGAGTAACAATGTAGTAGAATGTATTATCGACTTGATGGATTACGTTCCAGGACCTGCCACCTGGTCTTTAGAGATGTCCAGGGAATACCCAAAGACGCAATTCTATGGCTGCGATATCTCGGCGGTGTTTCCGCAAACCGTCAAACCGCAAAATTGTCACTTTGACGTGGCCAATATCCTCACCGGACTACCCTATCCTGACAACCATTTCGATTTTGTGCACCAGCGCCTCTTGACCGCTGGATTCAGGGCCGACGACTGGGTGAAGGTAGCTAACTATTATCGATCCCCACCCTGGGAGAGGCTCTTTACAAATTTTCTGTTTCCAGGATATAAGCGAATTGTTGCGCGTATTGAAACCTGGAGGATGGCTGGAATTGATCGAGGTATGTGCTAATCTCTCGACAGCGGTTTATTTCTAAGTGTATTGATTTCTAACACGCTGCAGTGGAGTATTGACGTGGAGAATAACCATGGGAAGAGAATGCAAGAACTTTTCAAAGTCAGTAAGTAGTGTCGATGATGAACACCTAAAGCTGTTGACCCATCCACAAACTTTTATTCAATCAATGTTCTTGCAGTGGGCAAAACCGCGCAGTTAAGAGGTATCTCGCTCACCTTGGCTCCTAAGCTCGGTGAATACCTTGAGAGAGGAGGAGCAACCAATATCCAGCAGCAAGTTTTTAAGCCTGCCTTGAAAGAACCAGACCACATCGGTGAAGCTAGATGGGCTACATTCTGCGAAGGATACCGGGGACTACGGCCGCTGCTGATAAAGGCTCATCCAGAATTCGAAAATGACGACAATTTTGAAGAATTCCTACGTGCCAGCGGCGAGGAAGCTCAAGAACATAATACCCGTTTACCTATTTATGTGTTCACTTGTCAAAAGCCAGCAATCGAAAAGCAATAAGACTCTTTTCTTCTTTTGATCTATTGGCTAAGCATTTTATGTACTAGTTTATTGGACTGGTTTGCTTGATATTGTCTACTAGTCTCTGTATGAAATACATGCTAGGATGATTTTTGTTTAGTTTCGGGTGTCGAGATGATTAGATGACCAACCAAAAGGCGTGAGAGGAGGAATAAGATGATGGTAAATGTAATAAATAGCTCTGCAATGCAGAAATGGCTAATACTGGTGCCGATTTCCAACCAGCTGCCAAAATCAGATACAAAGTAGAAAAAGTTGATCGTCTGTATGTCTGTCACGCTCAAGACGACCATGAAGATGCTGAACGGTGCAAGGTCCAAACTGCTGCTCAGGACACCGAGAACCGCCGAAACCGCAAAGAACGGGATCAATATCTTTACAATGAGCAGGGCGCCCATTAGGAACGGGTTGAATATGGTGACAAAACGGTAAACGCTTGCCAGAGAGAAACTGCTCAGGGACGCAATATTGCCTGTGCCAAAAAATGCCACATTGATGAAGAACATAAACAGCAACGCTGCCCGGATATCACCGCCTTGAAGTGAGCGTGAAGTCTTTCTGGAAGCATTGCCGTACAGGGCGCGCTCCATTTCCAGCCACGATAGAATAGTCGCACAGAACGATACGTAGAATAGCATCTCGTATGAAATGCTAAGTAACGTCATGAGCGGTCCAAAAGCGAGGCAGATTGACAGTAAACGTGCAAGATAATCCTCGGAGGAGGGACCGCGGTAAATAAATGGGAAGAGTGTTGATCCAACTAACATTGCAAAAGTCACTTAGCAATGCCTTTTTATCTTCTAACTTTGCATATTAACAAGCTTACCGACGATTATCCAACTGACAACTTGATTGAAGACAGGTAGACCTTCTCGACGTTGGAGACTCTGCGATGAAAAATATACCAAGATAACGCTCGCAAGATTGGCCAATAACTGCAAATCATTAGGAAATCAGATCAGTTATCAGCATATTGTAAGGCCACACTCAGAGGGAAGTCTTACCTGAATGTATACGGTGGTTGCTGTCGTTCGAATGATGCGATTCGCAGACTGTAGTTTGCGAAGCACCGTACTTCCTGCGACGAACCCGGCGAGACCGCCACAAACACTATAAAAATTAATCTTCCTTGTTAGTAAATACAAGATGAATCATAGCAGCCTAAACAACTTACACCAAGGTGATATCTTCTCCCTTTTCTACAGGCAGCAGAGTAAAAATGCTCGTACATAAGCAAGAGCATACCCACAATCCAAGAAGAAGCGCATGCTCATTGAACATCCGTTTTGGCAAAGTCAGTGGCCAGAATGCCGCCAAAACGAAGCATATTGAAAGAATCTCTCTACGGAAAAAGCTGTAGACCTATATACTCCATATCAGTATGCTACCCTGAGCGTCCATTCCAAGCATGGAAAAAAGATACGTACCAATGCTTCCAACACAATGATAATGGCAAGCAACCAAAACGCGAATTTTCCAGCGCCATGGCTTGCAGCGAGCTGAAACCCTGCTACCAAAGACTGCTTGTTGCGGACAACCTGGTTCCAAAAGTAGACCGGGAAGAACACATAGGCGTAGTACATGGCCGGCATACTTTGTGCCCAAATAAGCCCAGCAAGCACTGCGAACACAGCAGCCGAAGCAGTGTCGATCTGTGTATCAATCGATTAGCCATCAGTGGTTGTTCTGATCCTTTTTAATTCCTACCAGCAACAAGGCAGATTTGGATATGGTTGATGCCGGTTCACCAACAATGACAAAATTTCGCACCGTAAACTCGAGACAGAAAACACACCATCCGAGATATCCGGCCGTGATCACGCTTCTTAGGAACAACCAGTCGTAAGTTTGAAAGTATCGCAGTCCACAAAGGCAGATTTCCATAAGTTCTTGCGACATTTCCATAGCCTTTGCAAAGTTTCCATCATCAATCTCTCGTCGTATACTCGATACGTAAGCATCCGGATCTTTAGAACCAGATAACGGTTCAAAAGGTCTAAATAAAACCTCGCTCTTCTCCTTTTCATCTTTAAAGTATATAAAGCAATTAATTGACAGTAACCAGAAAATCAAATCTGGATACTCTACCGTGTTTTACGCGGACTTGGGCCAGCATTTCTCTTGCATTGGCGAACGATGCTTCGGCCTTGAACTGATCTGATTCCCCAAGATATTTCGTAGGAAGTTCTCCTACCGAGTTTACTGGGATCGGTATTCCCAGAAGCGAAGACATGAGCGGTGCAATGTCGGCTTGCAGCACATCGTTGCGTTCGAGATCGTTCACATCCGAGTCCATTGTGAGGATATCGTGGCCGATTCCAGTAAAGCGGGGTGGATGTATACCCGCTCCCCATGCAATCAATGGAGTTCGTGTGTTATCAGGATGGCCATCGCCGTGGGCCCCTCTGTTATTCATTCCATGATCTGCCGTAAAGATATAACTCGTTCGTCCGTCGTGACCGTAAAATTCGTCTATGATCTCTGTGATTTCCTTAATACCACGATCGACCAGGCGGATATTGTTGTGATATTCCTTAGAATGCGGACGGAATCCGTGGCCATTGGTATCCAGTCCTAGCAGATGTAAAAAGAAGACGATTTTCTTCTGTCGAAGTCGTCGATCCAGATCCTGATCGGCCTTTGCTCTCGCAAAAAGGTCTTTAACCTTGTCAAATACCCAAATATCCAAATGCGATGCCTCTATATTAAAATGTTTTAGCCAAAGATGCATGTCTCTGCATGACGGATGAATGGCTTGCCTTCTGAAAAATCCTCAAATTCAGGTGGATACATGAACGTCTCTATACGATTTGGATCACTAGCTCCATGCTGGAACATTGGCAAAATATCAGGCGAGCCGAATGACCAAGTGTGCTGAGACTGGTTGAAGACAGAGTCGAAGTTGACCGGATTCATCGTCCAACCTAGCAAGTGCATTAATTTTCGCACATGGACTGTTATTGTTGCTAAGCAACATGTAGCGGCGCCTTACCGGTTGTCACTGCGCTCACGTCCTCGTAAAACCCTGCAATGATAGCCACGTGCCCTGGACGAGATTCAGTCGGGACACGCGTGTGGGATACACCCCAACTGCCCTGTTCTCGCATAACTTTGCGCAAGAACGGGGCGCGTTCCTGACCTTGTCGCTCAAAAACCTTGTCTGCTCGCAGACCGTCGGCTGTAAAAGTGTTAGAAAGAGAGAGAGAGAGTAATTTCGAGTTAATATTATGTTTGTTGTATAAGACCAGTTGGTCGCAACACACTTGCCTACAAACAGCACGAGACGATCTGCCGGTGGCGGCAGAGGATTGAGCTGCGGCGTCATGCCATGGACAAGAGGAGATTTGAAGTAAATGTCAAAGATGCTAAACAGGTAGACGACATGGAAGATGATGCCGACAAGCAGCAATCCCGTCCGGGATAGCATAGTTTGGCAAAAGGAACGTGCGGGGAAAATGTACGACAGCAGGCTGTCAAGTCTGCCATCAATTTTTCGCGACGCAGGCAGTGCGCATTGGACTTTTGCAATGTACTTAAATCAATACTGGACACCTTTTTCATTGATGCTTAGAAAGATAATATCCAGAACATTATTCAAGCTATTTGACATCGGTATATGCACAGAATGGAAGTTATGCAATAAAAACTATTTGGACTTGGCGCATCGGACGAGTAACCAACAAGGAGATCAATGACAGGTGAACCGGCACGCGGGCTCAGCTTCTGCTGCATTGCAAACAGACATGTTGATTCAGGTCATCAATGCACATTCTCCCTATGTATGCACGATGTATCCAAGCTGATGCGATGTGAGAAGAAAAGTATTTCCAAATTTGTTGATAACATCCGCTCTGTGCTGGTTTTGTATTGGAAGACGTAGCAGCAGCAGGAGCACTTCCGGTTCTTCCCTATGGTTACATCATAGAAGCTATGGAAATACTGCTTTGCGATCAACGAGCGTCTTAAAATGAAAAGCAAGACCAATGCATACTAATAACTGCGCCGTTGTTGGTCTTATTGGCATGTTGAGCAGCAACTGGCTCGAAACTACTAGACAATTTATAGTTCTTGTTATATTAATTAATTATTCTATTGATTTTGGATCTGAAACGTCGAATATTACATTTGTCAAACACCGTCATTCAAAGATATTAGAGCTGCAACTTATCGTGCCCGCGGGACTTTCCGGCTTCGTCGGCTAGCGAAAGCAAATCTGTATGGTGAATGGCGCTAGGCAGGTAGCAAAAACGTTAATGATGATTGGATGGGATCATCTGGTTGGGTTAGCGCTCTTTTGGATGAAAAAGTTACAGATTTACATACGCGTGTGAGCGTAAATCCTGCATGCTACATTTTCCGATATCCTGGTCGATGATGAAGCGTTTGTGGAGGAACTGTCACCATCGTCTTCTATGAAACAGTTCAACTTGATCAAATCGAACAGCTTTGGTATGACGATTGTTCCTTTTGCTGATGGCGAAGCTGAACGTTATTTTGTTTGGTAACGAACGACCTTTTTTTACCAGACCGGGAAAGAAAAAAACTTAAATTTCTCCCAGATCGTAATTTTTATTTTCATCTGGCGACAAAGAATAGAAGGAAATGAAAGGCGGGAATGGGAGCATGATACAATAGTTTTTCCTGACATTCGCATCGAAGAAAGATTGCGGACGTGCGGAGCGGCGTTGTACACTGGGTAATGTCTTCCCTTGTGACATGGGATCGAGAATAAGGGTGTAGGGGTGCATCTGGAGAGGGAAAGGAATGAAAAGAAACATGGGGGACCTGGGGGACTCGTTGCGGGGAAGGGAAGCTTGAATATCGTCGAATAGTCGATGCGCGGAGCACAGCCGAGTGTCACACGTCTATAGCTTCTGGAATAGACGAGCAGCTACGCATCTTCATCATCACCATTTCGCTGCTCTGTGTCACGTTCCCCGCGTCGGGAGAAATATGTCTTATCACTGAAACTGAAAGGCGCAACTCGCCATGGGAAATGCGGGGGCCAAGTAAATCTTACTGTATTTGTATATTCAACTAAGTAGGACAATGACCGTAGCATATTGCCAAACGATCTCTTGTTTGGGCAAGGTGGTATCCGTCCGATAGCAATGAAAGCAGCTTGGCCCGAGCAGGAAGGAGGAGCGCCACACTGCAGCGAAACTTTCTGATCTAAGGGTTTTGGGGTTCTCACAACGAGAACCCTTTCGATTCGGCTTGATCGCGTCCCACAGGCGATTAGCGAGCAACAAGAGCAAATAGTCCTTAAAAAGGAAAAGTGTTACAAAGCAACAGATTTTTTTGTCCTTGTGAAAGCCTGCATGGGGTATATAAAGGCCTAAGCGAGAGTCCCAGATTGAATGGATCACTGCCTCTTTCTTTCTTGTCACTTTTCCCTTTTTTCAGCATAACATACAAGATGCCTGAAGCTCCAGTGGCGACACAAGGTCAAGATCAAAAGCAAGAGATTGAACATAAAGAAGCTGCTACTGCTGAGCAGAAGACTAGCAGCGAGAAATTCAAGACCACATTCAAAGATTACATGAAATCATCCTTTGGGACACTCATCCAGAAGCCGCAAGGACGGCCACCAAACATGTGGAAACAATTCATTAGTCTGAACAACAAGCAACGATTGACTTTTGCAGCTGGTAATAAGAAGGGTACGGAATGTATACGAAACTTGACCTGATCGGAACTGTGTAGCATTCCTGGGCTGGACCTGCGATGCGTACGATTTCTTCTGCGTCTCTTTGGGTGTCACATCTATTGGTAAAGACGGGATGAACAATACTATTTTCGGATCGAGTAAAAAACTGATGGAGGTCTTCTTACTATTATCAATTACGATAACCAGCCGAGGATTTCGGTGTACAGCCATCTGACGTTACAAGTAAGTTACAAGTCAGGAAAGGTATTCCACAGAACCGTCTTTCTGACCACAATATTCTCTATCAGGTGCAATCACAACCACTCTTGTATGTTCTGGCTTGCCTCCTATTTGCTCATGCAAAGTTCAAACTTTAACAAATTCTCCATTTTTAGATGTTAAGATCCATCGGTGCCTTAATTTTTGGGTAAAACATATCTCGCCTGACTGCCGATTAGAAATACTCACGCTCCAAATACAGTATTGCGGCAGATCGCTGGGGCCGTCGATGGCCTTTGATGATTGATATCATTCTGTTTTCGGTCATCAACATGGCGAGCGGCTTTGCACCCAACCTGCAGGTACGCCGAGTTTTTTCCTATTGATGTACATAGGGGTTGCCTGGTTCGTTAACATTCCCGTTTGTGCAGACTTTTATCGGCCTCCGTGCGCTCTTTGGTATTGCGATGGGCGGTGAATGGGTAACATTGCTCAGTGAGCGTTTCACACACGCTTTATCTCCCCGCTCACTGGCAATTTCTAGGGTCTCGGTGCGAGTTTGGCGCTGGAAACGCTTCCCATTGAATCTCGAGGTCTCTTTTCCGGAATTTACCAAGAAGGTACAGTCGAAAGAAACGGGGGAAGAATGCCCCTGCATCGATCTATGCGAATTTTTGGATTTTGACAATAGAACGGGTACCTTGTAGGTTACGCAGCCGGCTATCTGTTGGCAGCGCTCGTCAACTATGCAGTCCAGATCACCGGCTCTACATGGAGAATTATGTTCTGGGCGGGCGCCGCATTTGCACTGCTGGCAGTAGGGATCCGTTTTTTTGTTCCTGAATCTGAGGCGTTCGAAAAAACCAAGGAAGCCCGCAAGATCATGAGCCGGTCGTTCTTCAAGGAAATCTGGCTAATGATCAAGTTCCACTGGATTCGCGTCATTTATATGATTATCCTTATGGCCTTTTTCAACTTCTTATCGCACGGTTCCCAAGATCTGTATCCGACGTTCTTGAAGACTCAGCTTGGATATTCAACGACGGATCAGACAGTCACAAGCGTGATTTACAACGTCGGTGCTATTGTTGGCGGTACTGTCATCGGTTTCTACTCTAGTTGGCTCGGCCGCAAGCTATGCATTGCTTTGTCGTGTATCTTCGTTGGAGCGTTCATTCCACTCTGGATTTATGCTCCCAACATGCAGTCGCTCCAGTTCGGCTCGTTCGTTATGCAGTTCTTTGTCCAAGGAGCTTGGGGTGTTATTCCCGCTCATCTCAACGAGCTGTCGCCTGCAGCTTTCCGTGGTCTGATGCCTGGTCTCGCCTACCAGCTTGGTAACCTGGTAAGCTCATACACGCAGTTATTTACTTTGAATCAACTAAAATACGCGTTCCACTGTTACTAGATCAGTGCTGCCAGTAGCCAGATTCAGGCTTCACTGGGTGAGAAGTATCCTTTGAGAAACCCAGATGGCAGCCTGGTGATGCGTGACGGAAAAACGGTCGCCGACTATGGCAAGACCCAAGCCATATTTATGGGCGTTGTCGCTGGATGTCTCTTGATAGTTAGTGAGTATCTGCTGGCCAGAAAATGACAAGCTTCACAGAGATATCTGACAGAGATATTTTTGTATAGCCATTCTTGGTCGAGAAGAGAGAAACAAGAACTTTTTGGATAACTTCATTGAAGATGAGCACGGTAATGCCATCACGTCTCAAGATCTTGACGACTTCCGACTTGAGCAGGGCGAAACGTCTGGATCACAACGCAAGAAACAAGTAGAACCGAACGAAACTGAGCGCACAGACAGCCTGCCAGAGAAAATAGACGTGAAACACACTGAAGATGTTGCAGCAAAGTAATAATCAACCTTATTAATATTATCGTGCAACTATTATTATATCTGTGTATTATTTTTATGTATATGTATATATAAAAGACGGTAATATGTTACATTCTTATCTGTGATTTCTTGGTTTGAGCATTTGTAGCTAGATCAAAAAAAATTAATGTAAAGAGCAATAGCAATAACGTTGCGTGGTATAATAATGAACCAAGCATCCTTTGGTTCCACAAGCTCGAATTCATTTATCCTCGAATTTTTCATCGACCTGTCAATGCATCTAGGGGATTGACAGCAACATGCTGGTATGCGTTGCTTAGGAACGGCATTTTGAATATTTTTTGTATCAATAGGAGAGCAATGGAAAAGACGGGCAGAGGCGTGATAAATAATTGTTCTTCACATTGCTATCAGCTGTTATTGTCTGTCCCTTGACAATACGAATGCATATTTAGAGGAGTCTGTCGACTAAATATGCTGCTCTGGTATTTGTAGACAAAATAGTGAGTATTAGGTGCATGGAATCTAAGCAAATGATGCAACTCGTGGGATATATGGGCACCATTTATTGAGGTTTGTCATCGTCTGAAAAGTTAGTTAATAAAATTCTCATTCTAGAATCGGCAGCATGAATAAGGGCTAAATCGAAGAGCCTCTGTGGTCTTGCGAAGGCCGCCAATAATAACAGGAGAATTCAGTTCACTTATTAGAGTGAGACAAGGAGCTTTATTGCAGTGTGTGGGTGCATGTGTGACAAAATGCTTAGAATTTAGATTTGTGGTCCATTCTTCTCCCCTGAAATTCTCCTCCTCAATTAAAGAAGGTTGCAGCCGCAGCTGGACTGTGCGGACCGAGAGTGAGATTTCTTGTGTTTCATGCCATCTCATTTCCTTTGAGGTTCCGAACCCGAATGGAGGTACAGAACATGCAATTGCCCACGTTGCCGGACCTTTGCCACTTTTATGAATTAATCGCTATTTTCTCTTCGGTATACTACAGCTGGATAACTCTTCAAGTATTATCCTTGTCGCTCTTAATTTGCTTGCATTTCTTTTCTGTATCTGCCAGCTATCTTTTCTTTTTTTTTTCGACCCTTGTTCGCCCTGACACGCTCCTCCTGAATCGTAAAACCACACACGTCATTGCTTCTGCATCTTTCCCGATCTCCCTTCATTTGTTTGGCAGAAGAAAGCACTTGGAAAGTCTTGTCCATCCCCAAGCAGCAGCGGAAACCTTACGACCAGGAACTACCGCTTCAAGCGAAAGCAACAGACGCTCCGCGATTCCAGCAACACAATGTCATCTTCGAGTGTGTCCGACCTGTCGAACGACTCTTGGGTCCAGTGGCAGCAGCTCCAGGCCTCTAAAAACGATCGATTTTTGTCGCAGGAACAGGACTCGTATGGTCCAGCTCCTCTTTCAACTTCAAAGTCTGACCATGAAAACAGCTCGCGTACGAGTTCCCTCAAAGCTGCGACGGTATCTCGCCGAAAAAGCATACGCGAGATGGTGCAAAGTTTTCATAGCAGCGGTAGCAGCTCCGAAACACAAAAGTCAACGCATGGACGCAAGTCCTCTTTGGCTGCACATCAACGCCGCAAGAGCCTCGTCAGTGCATTTGACAGCATATTAGGCAGAAAACATGCTCAGCATGCAGCAAACGAGCTAGCCGTACCAGTCGCATCAATTAGAAGCAGCTCGATCCAATCGTCAGGAGGAGAGAGCACTTCCCCCACGCACAGCCTCCGGTCCAAGAAATCAGCAGAAAGCATATCATCCTCATCTTCATCTAATAACACTGGTCTGCGGCGCCACGTGTCTTCAGGGGCTTCCTTGGTTACTCCCTCTGCATCTCAATCGCATGGTTATTACAAGCCGGCTTTAAGGAATCACAAAGCGCCGTCATCTCCCAGTTTGGATAAAATAGGCCCGCTTTCATCAGATCTAATGGCCACTGTCTCCGCTGCGCAGAATTGGCTAGATCAGCAGCCAGCAGGACCAATGAATAAGGAAAATAGAAGACGCCGGCAGTCAGCACACGATGCAGAGATAAAGAAGCGTGGAAATAGCTTAAGGCCGAAAGCGAAATCGTTGCGTTCTACCAACGAGAGTACAATCGAACAGCAAGCCCGAGAAATCGACCCAAACCCTTCCATATCTTTTACGAGAACCACAACGAGATCCAGATCACGCGTACTCAAGTCACCACCACCTCCGCCTGCAGATACCACGGTAGACGATCCACCTAGTCTCCCGAACGTAAACGTTAAGCAGATCAAAGACGAAATTAATGCACCGCAGATAGTACCACGCCCTCCACGCATCTCTTCAAGACCGAATACGTCTAGCGATAATCTACGAAAATCATCGAGTAACACCGATCAGACCTTGACAGCTAACATAATTAGCAACGTGAAACGCAAATTAAGTCTAAGCAAAGAACGGAAACCGAAAGAATTGGAGGGTCGCATAAGCTTGCCTGCCAAGTTTACATCTTCTGGCACCAAGAAGAAAGTAGTTACGCCCAGTGCTAGTCGATCCAATATCTCAAATGATGCTAGCACCCATGCACGACCTGAAAAGCCCACCAAGAGCCATCTATCCGACAGCGATGTTTTTGCAGCTGCAGCGAATGACTCGATGGCAGACCAACATATACCTCCCGTGCCGCCTGTTCCAAAACATCATTCCCATTTAAACACTGCAAGCGAAAGGAAACCGAGTAAACATGATTCCAGCAGCCGTGCTAGCAGCGCTAGCATTTCAGGAGATGAATTTGGATCATCAAAGAAGACAATACGACACAAGATCAGCAGAGGATCGTCGCTGGCTGACACTGAAGACAACGACCTTAATAGATGGAGTGGTGGAAGCGACGATCTTATGGAGAGCATAATGAAAGAGACCTCCCTCTTTGTACCCAGTCCGCAAGGAATGACGCCCAAGAAGGAAACAATCCCTATTAGCAGCTCGCAAGATGAATCTAAAAAATCAACATCTGGTCACAGACGCCGTGGAAGGGTTAGTAGATATTTCATTAATTCCAAGCTTGCCGTGACACCTGGAGCTAATATGTTTCTTTTGCCGATGATAGACTTTGCCAGGAAGCCTCGCAACTCCACCTCCAGTTCCATCAGTACCACTGCCACCTATGAAACTGGGGCCGATCAATGTGACGATCCCTGAAGGAACTATGCGTAAAGCAACCCAGAAATCACCCTTAAGTTACACAGCAATTACGCCTACAAGACTACCTATCCCTAAGACTAAATATTCTTACTCTGCGTCTTCGACTCCAGCCGTGACCAGCGGAACCAGCAGTGAGGATGAGACAGCTTCCTCTGAAGGCAAAGCCAAGAAGAAGAAAAACAGCAGAGCCACGACCGAGCAAAGGGTTTCCAGTGGTCATCAGCCAAAATTGACTAGTACCCTGACACCGCCAACATCTCCCAAAATCAGACCAAAGTTTGTTGCAACCGATATCCACGAACCTTTGCCAACTAGAAATGCATCTTTGCATCCGAAGTTACCATCATCTGCGCAACAAAAGGCGCATGCATCCGTGGATAGTCAAACGCAGACTCGCAAGTCGAGTGTTTCCACCACCGCGACTGGATCTTTAGCACGCGCTGCATCGTTTTACACTCCAAGCCGCAAAGCATTTGACACTCCCTTAGAGCCCGAAAATCCAGAGAATGGTAAGGAATACACAAAGCTAATGCAATGCAGTGCAGTGCCGTTTTTGTTAACAAGCATGATTTTGTCCAGCTCGGAAGCGAACGCTCAGCCTACACGACAAATTACAGTCGATGGTTGTAAAACATGCAATCGATGAGGACTATCAAGCTGGCGGTTTAATAGCATCCACAAAGACCGAACACACTACGCAGATAGCAACGTCAGCCAAAAAGGCATCTGAGACGGCGGGAGCGACAACAAAATCAACGACAACGACAACGCGTTCACCTAAAGGTCCACAAACGATTTTGAAATTCTACGCTCAATACCTGACGCCCTACGAGCACAGCGAAGTCCAAGAGTACGAACATATTTATTTTATGGGTCCGCATGCAAAGAAAGTGCCAGCCGTTCCAGATAAGCCGGCGCTCAACTATGGCTACGATGACGAGCGGGGAGATTACCACATTGTGATACATGATCATTTGGCATACAGATACGAAATTTTGCAACTCTTGGGCCAAGGCTCGTTTGGACAGGTCTTGAAATGCATTGACCACAAGACAGGCCAGACGGTTGCAGTCAAGCTTATTCGGAATAAGCGACGGTTCCACGCGCAGGCGATGACTGAAGTCAATATTTTGCAAAAGCTCGTGGAGTGGGTAAGTCAGGAAATGATAGAGGAAGCTGTAAGGCTCTGCTTAAGCTTTTCTTTTGCTTGATAATAGGATCCTGAGGACAAGTACCACAATATCCGAATGACTCATTATTTTTACTTTCGTGGTCATTTGTGCGTTGCTTTTGAATGTCTTTCCATGAACCTTTACGAATTTATCAAGAGCAACCATTTCCAGGGCTTCAGCTTGAATCTGATAAGAAGGTAAAGCTGAAAATTTTGTTTTTTCTTTTCAGTCACTTTATGCTAAATATTGTGTCATGTTAGGTTTACTATACAAATACTGAGATCACTTTGTATCCTTTATGAGCACAAGGTTATCCACTGCGACTTGAAACCAGAGGTACGCTACAAAATTTTTTAAAGTTTTTCAGATTCTAAAGCTGTATCGACAATGCAACTAGAATATCTTGCTCAAACATCCGACAAAAAGTACGATCAAAGTCATAGATTTCGGTAGCAGCTGCTTGGAGCATGAGCGAGGCAAGCGTCCTTGAGTAACTACGTCAATTCGCATTTCTGCTGACTGACTGGATTTTACATAGTATACACGTACATTCAAAGTCGATTCTACCGCGCTCCCGAAGTTATTCTTGGTATTTCATACGGGATGGCGATTGACATGTGGAGTCTCGGCTGCATTTTGGCAGAACTGTACACCGGTGTTCCCATATTCCCCGGCGAAAGCGAGCAAGAGCAGTTGGCATGCATAATGGAAATTTTGGGTACACCCGACCGATACTTGATAGAGCAAAGCACTCGAAAGAAGCTGTTTTTCGGTAAGTGTGCACGTTAAGAGGCATCCTAAGGAAAAAAATCACTAAAAATATTCGGATGTTAGATTCGAGCGGCAAGCCTAGGATTTTGGCAAATTCAAAGGGAAGGAAACGATATCCCGGGACCAAGACCCTTTCGCATGCACTTCGTTGTCACGATGCATGGTTTATTGATTTCATCGAGCGGTGCCTGCAGTGGGATCCAGAACGCCGAATGCGACCGCACGAAGCTCTGCGGCATGAATGGATAACGCAAGTGAACAGCACCAGCAGCAGTAGCAGCACGACCACGAGTTCATCCCACAGACGTAAATTCAAACTAGTTAGTCCGAACAAGTGAGTGTTTCTAAAATCACAAGCCGTCAGAGTGGGAGATATTAACCGAGATCATATTATGCATAGCATGCGTTCATCCACAGGTTTTGAAAATAGCAGCAAACACGCTGCGGTGTTGGTTGATGAATATTACTACAGCGCCGGAGCTTCCAATGACAATACCAGCAAGAGCACCCATTAGCTATTACATGTAACATAGAATTTATTCCATATTTCTTTTTACATTGACATCCTTGTATAAATAGTCGCAAGCAGCAAACAACGCCGATGATGATTTCGCTTCACAAATGGTGATGACGTTCTGGCATCGGTTTTTAAACGTGAGACAAAGGGATGACCAAATGAGGATAAACTGAGAGAGCTATTATCTTTGTACACCTATGAGCGTATAAAATTTTTGGGGGCGTATGTAACATTGTTTGTTAAATTCTGTCGAAACGTTCTAGTGAACATGAGCCCACAGAGATTTATGCATGGCGTGGGTTGTGGCTATTGCTGCTGCTGCTTGCTGCCAGCACCGACCGACCGACCGACGCTGCCGGTTGTGCCGCCCTTTGTTGACCTAGTATTCGCCTCGGAACGGCTCCGGAACAACCGATGCGCCCATCAGCAAGTTCCCGCATCACATGGCGACACGGCCTAACAAGGCCTTTTCCAGTTTGCTATCGTAACATAGCGTAACACTTTCTTTTTTTTTTCAACCACACAAGAGAGGCGACAGACCCCATGACTTTGGGCCCAGGAGAATACGGAATTTCTGTCGCCGAAATCGCACCCGAAGCCAACAAGCGAGTCTGTCGGCAGCACAGAGGAGGTGCCATCTTTGCAAAACAGAAAACTAAACAATCAAAGCCCCCAAAACCTTCAAGGTAACAAGAAAAAACCTGATGTGTGCACTGATGGGCGGCATCACAGCAACGCAAGAATAAGGAAGTCAAGAGGGTCGCGCTTGAAATGGATGTGAAACATATTCCTGTGTTCCCATTGGTATGTACCTGAGTCCCCTTCATCCTCCGCAAAGGTTGGTGGACGATCCCCGCAACAAGATCCGTTGCCCGCCCACCCGCCCGCCGTCCGTCGCCGCACCCAAAGAGACAAAAAAAAGATGAAAGGAGGGAGGAAGAAGAACCTCCTGAATAATGTGTTACAATAAGTACTCGAGTAGTGCTTCATTGACTCAAAGTTTTGGCTTGTCAGGTGCAACCTAACTCTGTTTTTCTATCATCTCGAATATATCCATTCTTTTCTTCTTCGCTTGTTGCGCGGGCACGCTCTCGGAAGGGACACGAGCCCTCTCTTTGATAGGGCATTTCGTCGCTCGAGCGAATTGCCGTTTTAAGGTAGGACTCCAAGGTGACACACATAACCGGGGCCCGGATGTACGAAACCGATGACCTGGCGTCGTACCGAATTCCTTTCTCTTCCACTTTCCATTCTCCTCTCCATCTCTCTTTCTCTTCCTCTCTCTCTTTCTTCTTCTTCTTCTCTCTCTATCTCTCTTTCTTTTTCTCTCTCCGTCGTCCTCACATCCTCCTCTTCCTCCAACTTCTTGGACCCATTCTTGTCCTCGCGCATATACTTGTTCGTTCCACCCCCTACTTTTCCATATTCAAGTCATCTGTGACTTCGGAATACTACCATTAAGAGTTTCTTCTTCCTTTCCTCTCTCCGATAACTTTTGACACGAAAGCCCTTTCATAGTTTTCCAAGCCAACAACTTAAAACTTTTTGACAAGAAAGAGCAAGATGCCACCCAGTCCACCTCCAAATCGGAAATCCTCCAGCACCAATCAAAGCCGCCTCGTTCTTTCCGAGAGGCGTCCACTTGTGCGGACATGTGAGCCGTGCCGACGACGCAGGAGACAATGCAACGGCCAACGTCCATGCTCGCACTGCAGTGAGTCGTGTATCGATTGCGTGTACAGCGTAGTGTCCGACCTATCTCGCTCAGTTTTCAGCACAAGCAACGCGCGGCGGTTGAGTTCCGGATCAGCGTGCGAGACATGCCGGCGACGCAAAACAAAGTGCGATGGTGGCAACCCCTGTGCATTCTGTGCAAGCGCAGGTGTCGAGTGTGTGAACAATTCCGAGCGTCGCAAGAGGTCGATGGGCGTGCCCACATCCAACTTTTCTGCAAGCCCAGCAGACGCCGACGCTATTGACAGGATCGAAGACAGATTGCGCCGAATCGAGAAACTCATGTCTGCTTTCCAACCTGCAACAAACAGTCCATTGGCAATGACAAGTACAGACGCAACCGGCGCGTTCCACAAACTATCCTCTCCGCCCAAGATGGTGCGACAGCATCGTCATTCAGTCCAAGGTATCAGCGTTGCCAAGGAACAGGCAGAACTGCGCACCGCGCATGCCCTGAAAAAGAAACGAGGTCAGAGTCGTAACTCCTAGCTTGAAACTCCCTTTTTTCTTTGTTTTGCTCATGCAGATAGGCGTATACCAGGCATGTCGCCACCGCCGGCTTTATTCCGGGAAACATCCACCAGCGCCGCGGCCAGGTATGCAACACCACCCAACAGTGGCGGAGCAAAGGACTATGACTTCTGTACATCCTCCCCTTCACCACCTCCGCCGCCCTTGTCGCCAACTGCAATGATGCGGCAAAATTCGGGACAGGCACAACCTCTAACCTCCTCGATGCTCAACCTTTCGTTGTCACCTTCATCCTCATCCACTTCCTCAACATCCAACTCGTCCATGTTGCAGCCATTAGCGCCGCAGTCATCCTTATCGACCCCTCCCGCTGGCCTGGTCCCTTCTACAACCACACCGACAGGTCAGCAGACCTCCAATGGCTGGCCGATCAAAACTGAATTGCATAATGGTCAGATGGTTGCCCAGCAACCCAGTCCGCCCTCATCCTCTCGATCACATCACTGGAGCGAGGAATGGAAAACCACGAGTATGCCAAGTTTAATGGGTAAGTGACGACGCTGTATGGATCACGTTCTCACGGCAAATGATTGCTTATTCATGACCTTTTAGATCAACTATCAAAGCGGACATTTGCTGCATCCTCGGCATACAATATTTCCACCACAAACGGCGGGTTCCCGCCGTACCCCCTGACACCGCCCCATAGTTACCCTCGTCAACAGCCATCATCGCCCAGTCCTGCACCACCACCAACTGACCAGGTCAACTCTGAATAATGTACTATGAAAACAACACTTGTCCTGTACCCTGTTTCCTTTCTTTACTTGTTTCGCCCCTCGCCTCGCGTCGCTACTTGGCTCCAAAAAGATAAAAGTCCATCCCCGTACCTGTCCGTTCTCCACACTCTCTCATATATATTGACACAAACGACACACGCTGTTTCATATACGCAGAAATAATTTTATAATATCTTGGAAAAAGAATATATATATATATATATATATATACGTGTATACATTACTAGGACAAGGAGGACGAGCATCATTGTCCTCCCTCTTGCTCTCGCTCGCTCGCTACTACTCGTTTGTCGTCATCGCACACGAACAAAGTATCACAAAGAAGGCTTGGAATCCGGAACCAGAAAACCCCGAGAGCTACTTTAGAGTTTGTGTGCAACAAGTGTCAACTAGAGAGATTTTGGATGCATGATCTATATCCGCGGAGCCAGCCGTGCAAAAAGATGCAAGCCTCATATCACGATCGCGGTCACTGTGGCCGCCCATCGTCATCCGTCACCGGTAATATGATCGCTGCTGAGCATCGGCTGGTATGTGCACAGACCATGCCGATTCTTATGACTATATTATCATCATCAGTCGTTTTGTCCCAACTTGGGAAGAAAAAAACAAGGGCAGACTGTCCATTCCAGGCATTGTTCAAATCGCATCCTGCTAGAGCGTGGAATTCCCAATAGAAAGGGAGAAACAACAACTTTGATCACTATTTTACGGTTGCTAGGTGACAAGGCCAAGCGAGTGTACAATTGCGGTTGTGGGTCGGAGAGATGGTGAGGCTGAAAATTCTTTGTAGGTGTGTGTGTGCTGGTGGTAGGCCTTGCAACAAAAGAAAAAGAAACTCCTCCCACTTAAAAGCCGAAAACCTCATGTCCTCTCCAGCAGTACGCACCGCAGGCTCCTTGTTGAAACCGTACCGAGTCTTTTTCCGCACGTCACAAACACCCACGTCGATCCAGCAAGCACGAGCTGTGTTTGATTCATTACGGCAATACGGCGATCTCATTGAATACAAGTTCATGCGGGTAAGCTAATGAATGCTCCACATTCTTCAACAAGAACTAAAGACTTTATGTGGTTTATTGTATACGGGAAAAACAGTGTTCGGAAACGCAGCGATACCTCAACTATGGATTTGCGGTATACAAGAACACCGAGGACGGCATGGCAGTGACAGGACAGCAGTTTGTCCGGGTAGCATCAGACTTGTTTAGCGAGCCTTGCGATATCAAGATTGAAAAGAGCACAGCAAGAAGAGGACCAAATTAGAACAGCTTGGTCCAGATGACCAGCACAATCAGGGCAATGAGGATCAAAATAATTGCAGCCGTAATCATCTTATTTGTCGCCATGCTAGAAGAAACTAAATATATAAGCAAACAAATTAAATAACATGTCATCCATGTGTCTTACCGGCGTGCCATTCCTTTAAGTGTCTTGGATGCCTTGTCAATGTAAGAATCGGCTTCCGCGAGGGTATCTCTGGCACGCAGCATCGTTTCCCGTTGGCCTTTGAGTGTGCTTAAAATATTGATACCGATGCCTTCGGTTTCCAAGGCCAGTCGATGGCTATCCTGCAACCGCCGACTCGACTCTCCCAAACGCTCGGTGCCACTCAGCAGCCGCTGCCGCTGGTCCATCGTCGATGCATCGAAATCTACACTCTCGCTAGCCATGTCGCCCAGCAATTCGTCGCGCTCGCTCACTTTGGGTGCAACCGTGTTGGCTCGTCTCTGTATTGTTTTTGAGAGAGAAAGAGAGAGAGAGAGAGAGAGCGCGGTGTCAATCATTTTGAATAATCTTGCCTTGTCATTCACTATCCCTTACCAAGTCCCTCTTCATTTTCTCGGCCTCGGATTTGAACAATCGAAGCTTGGCTTGCAGTCGTGTCCGTCCCGGCGCAGGGATATTAAGAATCTCCATTTCCATTTGACCAAGCTGATACACTCGTCAGTTTGTTTCAAGAACGTCTTCAACTGAATATATAAACTGCTTACAATTTCATCCACTTCGTCGAGCTCGCGCTCTGCAGCTCGCACCGTCGCTTTCCTCTGTTCTGTTGCACGTGGTCGTCAGCCGATAGTAGACATGAAGAATGCACAGCAGACATTTACCTCCAGACTGGTTGGGAATCTGCTGCTCAATCTTGGTCTTGATTGTTTCAGAGACCGTTTGAAAGTCTTGCTCGTAGCTCGCAAAGAGCTCTGAACCTCCTGCGGGTGACGCCATGTTACGGTTACAGAGAGAGAGAAAGTACTGGTGGTCCAGCGGTTTTGCCGAGCTTTCCAAGAGATCAACGGAGTTTCGCCGCTGGCATCCAGCAGCCCTACGACGAACAATAATGCAGCGAAAGCAAGATAAATGATTTATTGCTAGGTCTTAGAAGGTTTTCTGTACAAGCTTTACAACATTGTTTGGATCGCCTTTGAGTGAACCAAGGTCGCCGTTCTCGTAAAATTCCTCAAACCGCCTTCGTACGTCAATGATGCCCTTGTTCTGCTTGTAATCCTTGAACCATTCTGGATGATCCTTAAGACGTTCGCGCAGCCACAATACATAGTACTTTGATTTTTCGTAAAATACCTTTGGTTGCATGTTAGGCTTGAGTTTCACTGCACCATCTTTGGCATCAATCAGTGCTTTGGTTGCTTCCCGCCACTCGCGGTACAGCAGATACTTGTCATTCTTGATCTTGAAGAAGAAATCTGTGTTTTTCCGTTTGCAGCGCACGACGATGCCTTCAATGAGCCGTCCGCGGTACTCACCGCTCTCTCTCGTCTCCTCCGCCAACGTCCGCACTTGCTGCAGGGTATCTAGCTTGACATAGTCTATAGGATGGAATCCAAAGTATGTTGCTACGCACCGCACCGTCTCGATCGGCAACGTGTGCAGCACACCGGTGTTGTAATTGATCCCATGGAGATACAATCCGCTCTCCTTGGGTTCATACGCCAGCACATGCTCTTCGAACGCATCATCGCACAATTCGGCTACAAGCGTGATATTCTTTGCATGCAGCCACTGTGTAAGTTCGTTGAGCGTTCGTCCAGCACTCGATAGGTGTTTGAGAAGCCAGGTGTAGCCTACGCCAGCGTGGGCTGCGGGGTCGTCCTGCGGATCCGGAATCGAATGCTTTGACGTGACAACAATCTCGTTCTCGCTGATAGCCGCAATGAAAATAATGCATCCGTTCTCCTTGACTGTTACTTCGAAAGGCCCTTCCGTCTCCTTTTCAATCGATGACCACTAGACATTTTTCACATATAAGTTTTCCTCTTATTCTTCTTGTAAAGTCAATGTGTGTGCGTACCTGTGTCTCGGCGGTTTCGCCCACGTTAAAGAACTTGTCGTAACCGCGGACGACCACCTTGTATTTGCCCTTGTCCCCGACGGTGAATAACCCTCGTGCCTTGGTGGGGAACTCCGGATTCTTCTTCTTGTACACGCTCTCGCGCATGTTCCAACTCGTCAGCGGCGAGAGCGGTTTGTTGTGCACTACATATGTCTTTACAACCACTTGCTTTCGCCTTTCGTCCGCTTTGGCAATGGTGTATAGTTTCTCGATCAAGGCATGATCGGCTTCAAAATCGATCGGATGTCCAGGAATCTCGGGGATCGTGCTCATGATCGCGAACAAAAAACGGACGAGGACACCCAGCAGCAGCAGCTTGAGGCGCCGCAGATTTAAAAGCACTTTTTTGCATTGACCTGAAAGTTGCTCATTGTTACTCAGAAACAGCAGCTGCGGGCCAAGCTCTTGTTCTGTAAAAATAGAATGAACTTTATATGGTTCTGCCAATTATAGTAGAAATCAAAAAAAAAAAGAGAACGATGCATTTGTATAAGGATATTATGCGGGAAGCTACATGGAAAATGAGGTAGTGGAGAATTGGATCGGTGGTGGTAGATAGTCAATGCTTTCTTTGACCAAGTCCAGCTGGGCCAGTAGGTGATATCCTTCATTGTCAGGGTCCGCCATGGCAACCTGGATGACACCGTTTACACTGTTCGTGCAACGTATATGCGTACCTCGTATTCGTTGATCGAGAGTGCCCTAATATATCCTAGCATTTACCATGTCTGCTCGTTGATATGGTATATACCTCAATCTTACCGTCAAGATATTATGAATTTCAATGGCTTCAGGTTCAAATGCTAATATGTATGGATAACAAAGTGCAAATGAGTCGGGCACGCCTTCCCAATCTATTCGTCGGTTGGGGTTCTTTAGACGGCCTCTCTGATCTACAAAAAATGCAAACTCTATTGACGATTGCATGTTAGAATTGCCCAGGATTGACACATTCTTACGTACCATTGTAACAGACTAGATATTCGGCAAACTGAATGCGATAGATGGTAATTGGTTTCAGATCTGGACGAGAAAATACAAACGATAGCTCTTCATCATCTGGATCTAGGAGAGCTGTAACGGAGAACAGCTGAGCACTAAGAATGCATAGTGATTCTCGGCGAATCCAATAATTACCCTGAACTTCAAAAGATTTCATGTCGATTACGCCTATCTCTTGAGGACATGTGACGCACATTTTGGTCTTCAAAAGACTTATCGAAGATGCCTCGCTAGGGAGATACAAATCCTTGTATGGCTTCAAGTTGGCAGGACCAGTGCGCACCAGACGCTTGATGAATGCCTTGCGGCTTTTCTTGTCTTCCTCTGCTACAACGGGTTCAAGCACGCGGATGGTAGTCGGGGTGAGGGTGTTTGTCTTGACAACGCACACGAGTGTCTTTCCCATGCATTCGCCTACATGGAACAACACCGCATGCTGACTAATGGGTCGGAAACGTTTTACAGGAACTTCGTTGTCTCCGTCAAAGCTATCCAGTGGGAAAGTCCACAGTGTCTTGTCAGCCAGCACAAGCAGCTGCATATTATCGATGAGATCGATCTGTGACACCTTGTCGATGGAAACAATGCGTCTAGCTTTGATTGACTCCTCGTCTGATCGCACATCGCTGATATAGACACCTTGATCAGCTCCTATGAGTATCTTGCGCTCTCCATCTTCGTCTAGAAGGATACATTCAGCTTGATATTCGATGCTTTGATTAATTCAGGCAAATATACTCACAGAAATACTTGGAGCTATTGATCTTATTATTCAGCTGGAACTGCCTTGAGACCAACGGATGGATGGCAAAAACACGCTGCTTTTCTGCCAAGGTGTCCTGCACTTCTTTGATCTTTTCAACCCATGCTTTTCTCGTTGAATTTCCAGATGCATATAATGTAAGAGGTGGAGATCCTTTTCGACCATGATGGTAGAATATGATGGGGAATGTGCTGGATTTGCTCGAAGACTGTAAGGTCTCAGACGTGGATGATTTCGGGGTAATGCTGCTGCTTGTTGATATCAAAGTGGCGGATTTGCTGTATGGTAAAATGGAACTTGCGCGCTTGTTACGGTTATTGCCAGGTACTGACACGGATAGGAGGTCGAGAGGGATTGGCTATACACGAGGATAAGTGGACATGAGCGATCCCAAAGTGGATATCCAGACTTACTTTTCTGTAGACTCTATAGTACTCTAAATAATTGTAGATTTTGATTTTGGCGAACACCAAGTAGTTGTCAAATAAAAACACCTGGAGGTCAGATGCATCCGAAGATGAGTGGCCCTTTCGCCGCATGCGACCCTTCATTACAAGCTGTCTCCCAGGCTCTGTCAGTTTCAAATCCTAGCATCATTGTCATCGTTAATCCTCTCTGTCTTTGGTATCTACAGTGAATGCAACTCACTACATAGTCTGATGATATTTTGAACGAAAGTCGTTCTTCGATTTGCTGCAAGCTAAAACTATTCTCGCACTTGCCAGCCTCTGCGTTGACTTGTACCAGAAATTCCGTGATGAGCTCCATAATTTGAGGTATCAACTCGTGATCTGGATTATCTGGTGGTGTCCGTTTCAAAATTTCACGCAGAAGCAGATTGTATCGTCCGAGTCTCGTCGTTGGCTTTGTCAAGTAACCATTTAGTTCGAGACGCCGTGACTCTGGCTTACGTTCAGTTTCCTAATGCAATAATCACTGGTAAACATTCTCTTTCGATATGCCACGTGACAGTGTATGCATGTACCTCAACAAACTGTGCAAACTGAGGATTACGCTTCTTTTCCAGCTCAAAGTAGAATTTGCCAATGATTTGGTGCGCACCGTAAGCAACAAAAGGATGGAACTCACACATGTATTCCAACATGATATCGCCGATATTGGTGACAATCGCTTGCTCCTTTTGTCGTGCGATCAAGGCCTGTGCGAGCTGCGAGTTGACTTTTTCAATGTCTGCTATGTTCCAAAATACTTCTTGAACGAAATGCTCCCGCCGCTCTGAGGGAATAATGTCGCTTGTAATGAGGGGTTTCACCCAAAACTGAAGGTCACAGTCAGTATCTCTTCCTTTTAAAAAATAAAATGTCAAGATACACTTACGTTATGTACATATTGCAAATCTTTAACAAAATCTTGCTCAGTCCGTATGAATTCGTATATACATTCTTGGCGCTTTCGTTCTTCCGGTGACGTATTTTTCACGATTTCTTCGGGTACAGAATGAATCCAGAGATCATGAGTTTCCTTGATTGTCAAGTTAGCACCAAGATTTGATGTATGCAATTTGGAAAAATTAACGTACTGAATCCTGCAATGATGTTTGGCTTTGACTCTTCTTTAGGTCCTGCAAGAACCAGTTATTTGGTATACTATATATAAAGCCTCCGCTGTTTCTATTTATTTCGCACCGTACCTTGGAAGCCAATCTAGGACAACTCCAGCTGTAACATGGGTTTTCGGCAGAGCATGTTGGCGAATAGCATGCTGTTAGCAATGTAAAGACGCCCGTTGGGAACTCAATTTCTTCTATTATCAAAGTCAGTACTCTAGTGCGACGTTCCTGCTACTGCATATCTCACCTTCGTTAACCGTTGGTCGCTCTAATGCTGTGTCACCTGCAACGTCATTGCTAGGCAGACCTAGCGATGCACCAAGCTCTCCTCGAAATTGATACAATTCCTCAGCAGTATCGCGTAATCGATACTCGTAATTCACATCATGGAAAAAGTTTTGTGCATCCAAGGCACGTCCCACAAGAACTGCTAAATTTCTATCGTTGGTTCGTAGGATATATGCAAGCCGATCCTACGTGTAAAGATAAAAAAATTAGTCAAGTATAGTTGAATTGCTTGTCTCATTATTCTTTGTGATACTTACCACTGCCTCCCTTCCGGAAAACACGTGATGATACTCAATGTTATCTTTAACAAGCGTCGGGATAGTAGGAATCTTCCGGTAGAATTCTTTTGCCACGCTTGATAGGATAGCGATCGGAATGGCTGGCTGTCTTCCTTGATACTTGGGCGTTCGATAAGCATAGATAGATCTGCGCTGCTCCTCTCTCTTTTGCTGCATGCGCAGAAAAATGGAAGTCCTTTCACCTCTCGGGGATGGAGAAGATAGCTCGCCAACGTCGCTAGCTTCAGTGTCACAAGATCGGCGGCGCCCACCTTCCAAACCAGGTCGCGACAAAGTTGTCACTGTCGAATCTGATCGACTATGCAGCATCTTTACGTCGCTGTGCTTAACGCTACTCCTTCGCCGCTCGGGTAAAGTCTCCACGGTCGTGGCAGTGTCTATTGAGCATACTTCAGACGGCCTCCTTTTTCCAGTGTCAATAGGCGGTAGATCGGGAATAGGAAAATGAAAAGGCGGGTGATTGATCGGTGTTTCGGGGGAGAATATTGACAAGTTGTCTGTTGCGACAACCGGCAGTATCTGAGGCGCAGCAGAAGGAGGTCTGTCGCTAAAGTTGAAATCCTCTTCAATATCCTCGTCGTTAGGCGCAGTGACTGCTGCTGCCGCTGGAGGGGGTGTTGTTGCGGTGGAGATCTTTGGGACGGTTGGCGGAAGAGGTGGAGGTGGAGGCAACGGTTCATCTAGCGGATGATGGTCTTTGCGTAGAGATAAATTCATGATACTAGACGTTCGTTTCGGCAAGTTGCGTAAACGCTGTTCATTTTGGGTGGATGTTGAAGAGGATATAGTGGCGCTCCTGGCGAATCCGCTTTTACTTGACTGGGTGGTATATTGCGTTTGGGCCCGATTTAATTTGCTCTCCTCCTGTATAGGAGTTACCGTTCTGCCGTGATGATATGCTGCTGCCAGGCTCTGCTGTCTCACTGGAAGCTTCTGAGCCACGTAGCTCTTTCGCACAGAGTCTGGTATATCATGCAGTTTGTTGCCTGCGCCCTGGTCGCCTGTTGGTGGCGGTGTCGGGGAAGGCGATTGCTTGCGGCGTATGGCATAAGCGCCCTGATGCATGTATGGTGTCTGTGCCTGTTGATTCTCTAGAAGCGTTGGAGGTAAATGTGCATGCGGGCTAGTCATTGAATATTCATCGAATCGCCCTTTCGCGATGAAGGTGACTCCAATTTGACTGTGAATGGGTGACAAAGAGATCCAAATTTGGTTTGGCTTCCTGCAGGATGCCATATCTGACTTTACCAATTTTTAGGCTCGTTTGCGCGAATCATCACGAGAACTGGTACAGTTCTGCAAGTTGTATTGATCAGGCCCAGCCGAGTGGGTCACCTGTACTGAAAATGGATGGATCACAAACTTAAAACAAAAGACAACCTTCAGAAAAAACGTTAGAACATAGTTTTTATTCAAAAAGGTCTATTTATAAGCCCTGCCAGACAGCGCTCCCAGAACTTCAGCGAATGCCGTATCCAGCCTTGGCGTTCTTCGCTCAGATGCATGATGAATACGCTCACTCCAGCTGAGTGGCTGATGCAGGGTCCTTGCTAACCAAGTCCTTAAGCTTGGTCCGAAATGTTTAATAGGATTCAGGAACAGAGAGTATGGCGGCAACAAACCGGTCTGGTAACCATGCTAAGCAACGCGAAGTTCACCTCCGGTGTCTTGATAATAGCTGCGTTGTCCATTACGAGATATCGAGCAATTTTGCTATTTTCTCAAACACGAAATCAAGCACATGCAGAAGAAGGATGCGGATCTCTTTTGTTCTCGTCAATAAACTGCTACTTCGCTCCTCATTGACTAGGTCCATTCTAATAATCATTCTGTTGTTTGATAATGACAATGCTGTATTGTAGAAATGTATTGTATATCTAGCTTGATGAATTATGCAGCAGAGTAGTTTGCTAACTACGTTTAGTTTTCCAAAACGATACGGTATCTTGCCTTGCCATCGCGCATGGCCTGAACAGCCTGTGGAGTATCCTTCAAGCTGTATTTCTGGATCCAGGGCTTGACGTCGTGCTGTGCAGCAAATTCCAACATGTCTTGGATTTCCTTGGGAGAGCCAATGAAAGAGCCGACCAAAGAGATCTGACGAAGAGCCAAAAGTCCCGCAGGAATACCCTTCAACGGCTCTTCGGGCAGAGCAACCATGATAAAGTAACCATTGGCCTTGATTAAGCTGAAATACAGAGCCCAATCGAAGTTGTTGCTAAAGTTTGTGCAGATGATGTGGGTAAAGGTTCCCGCGTGCTGCTTCATGGCATCAAGGTCGCTGGTAATAACATAGTCGTCGCATCCAAGAGCCTTGGCGTCATCGTACTTACGGTTAGAGCTTGAGAGAGCAACAACCTCTGCGCCCATAGCCTTGGCCCATTGAACAGCAAAGTGGCCGAGACCACCGATGCCAATAACGCCGACCTTGTCGCCCTTCTTGACACCGTATCTCTTCAAGGGAGCATAGGTGGTAACACCAGCGCAGAAGAAGGTGGCAGCAAGCTCGTTGCTCATGTCATCAGGAACCTTGAAGACAAAGTGCTGGTGACCACGCCACTTTGTAGCATAACCACCGTAGGTCTTGTCGCCAGAAGGCCAGTAGTCGTTGTAGGTCCCAACAGGCTTGCGTTCGCAGATGTTTTCGTAGCCGTTCTTGCAGTTTTCACATTCGAGGCAGGAACCGCACTGAGCACCAACGCCAACGCGATCACCGACCTTGAATCTCTGGACGTTCTTGCCAACCTTGGTTACCACGCCAACAATCTGTCCAACAAAAAACATTTAGCCATTGATCCCAACAACGTAGCGTTTACAAACACACATACCTCATGGCCCACAACGCAGGGATAATTGGTGGGACCCCATCCAGAATCCATTGTGTGGAGATCTGAACCGCAGATACCACAGTTTGTTACGTCCATTTCAATATCATCGTCTTCAAACTGCTTGAGCTTGAATTCCTGCCATACGAGAGGTTGATCTTTGCCAGTGCAGGCCCAGGCGTGAAAGGTGTCGGTAGACATGTTGGATACGTTCGTCGGGAAGAGTTTCTAATCTGCCTGGAGAGGATGCGGTGCCTTTATATATGATGCTATTCTTGATACGTATTTGTAATCTGTCATCTTCTCGAAAGGCCGAACTGTCAACGCCGATCGCTCCGATTGTTTTTTTTTTCTTGTTCAACGACATGTCAGATGCTCCGAAATATCCTTTATTCCGCGCTAACTTGGTAAGTTTCATCTAGTAAATCGAAATCTGCTAGGTATCAATATAAGTTACATGACAAATCAAAAGCCGCCTTGACACTTTATTCTTCAAAAGATTTTCCTTTTCTTGGGTTGAAGACGTGCCAAAAGACATGTTCTCAGGTCGCTTGTCAAGAGATATGCCACATGTTTGCATTTTAGCGCAAATAGTTATAATATTATCCAGAAGAAGATAAAAAATCATCCAGGCGACAGATGGAACAAAGTTGCGCCGATATCTGCTTCCTGTCTACATATTTATCACTCTACTATCTAATCCCAATCCCAAATTTGTAAACATCGTGTGGATGCTCCTAAATCTTCCATTGCCGCTCTTTATGCGTGATCGCAGTTCTTCCTTTCGTTTGTCCGCGCTCAGATCACGAGACGTGCATAATTCTGTATTCTCCCCCTGACACTCGCTGACATTATCACGGAAGACGTTGTCCAGTTTTTCCGTAGATTCTCGCATGCAGAAAGGAGCAGATATTCGACATACAGATAAACTGATACGCTAACACATTTTATTCGTAGCTTATCAGATTGCTGCTGCTGCGACTAATTTATTCGTCGTCAACGATGGTGGTCTCCAAGCCTATTATAACAAGGGAAACAACCGCATCAGTAAAGTTGTGTAAGTCTCAATTTTGTATGTATAGAAATTACCCTTGAAGTTGGTGACGGGGACGTAGGTGACGTAGGAGTAGAGCTTCTCCTTGGCATCTTCGTCGTCGTTACGCTTGCGGGCAATGCGGACACGAATGCGGTGGGGGGTGTTCTTGACACCGCGGGACCAGAGAGCCTTGTTGAGAGCGGGATCAAGACGGACATCAGAGGTACCCATGGCCTTTTGGGCGAAGGCCTTGACAGCCTTGACGGCGGTGGGGGTGCGCTTCTTGAAGCTCTTGCCAAAGACGTGCTTGTGCAAGTGAATGGTGTACTCGCGGGTGATCACGTCGGAAAGGGTGGAGCGCTTGGTGGTCTTCTGGTCCTTGGCCATCTAAACATCATCCATCCATCCGTCAACAATCCATCCACTCTGCGCTCAAATAAATCCATCCATCCATCCATCCATCCATCCTATGCGATGCCTTACTGCGAAGAAGAAAAGAGAAAGATCTGTGCTTGGTTGCCTTGCGGACCAATATTCACGGCGTGGCCATGGAACACAATTGCCCGCTGGGTTCGAATTACACAGCAGGTGTTCTGTTGCCAGGACAGCAAAACCAGGGCATGAAAAATCCATAAACCTGACTATACAAAAAGTTTCCCTCTTCCCCTAAGTAACATACACTTTTGCATGCTGGGAACATACACGTTGTATCCCCTCGTTTCATTTCCAGGTAATTGAACACAACAGGTATGGGACACGCGACTGAAAAACATGCGCGTAACCGTAAATTTAAAGTTGCACATGCAGGCGGTAAGGAAAAAGGAAAACAAACTGAAAGTTGTATACGTTTGAGAGGAAAATATATGACTAAAATGATTGTTTGAGCTGCAGGGTCTTGCAAGACCCATATGTGTTTGCTTACACTTGTTACTGTTTATCGGAGAAGGGTGTGCTTTGGCACCGGCCAAGTGCCACGGAAAAGGGTCTTGAACCCCGTCTCTTGCACACGCAGCAGCCGTCGTCCTCGAATGTTTCGCATACAAGGCCGCACGGATCAACACTAGATGTTTATCCCAGCAGAGTTACATCAATGATTCCCTAAGCTTATCGTGTAAGGACGAACAAAGAAAATAGGGTAGACTCAAAATTTTCAATATAGTAGCAGTGTAGCATAGCACAAACATTTAGAAAAAGGACTCTCCTAAACAGAAAAAATCCTCCTTCTGGAAGGTGTGACATGGAGCTAATGAAGGGTCCAAACAAAGTAAAAAGCACAATCGAGCGAGAGAGCGCAGAGCGGGGTAGAACCAACTGCTGCGTTTGTCTCAGGGGCATGAAAAGCAAATGATGAGTGGTTGCTAGACCCAGTTTACACGAGGACCTTCTCTTCATCCCCTTAGGGAGGGCTTTGTGCACAAGTGCTGGAAACAAATGAGAAGAGCCGCAAGCTGCAAGCAAGAATGAATAGCATAATGACAATGTAAAATTGTAAAATGCTTTAACAAAAAAGGGGGTAGAAATTAGAAAATAGAAATGTGACCTCTGAACTTTTTTTTTTTTGATCGGGTATGATCCAGGTCATGCTAGATTCCACACACGCACACACACAGCTCTGTGCGTCATCTTCCTGACAGACATGACCGGCAAAGGAACTAGACAAGGATAAGTGAATAGATCTATAAAAAGGAGTGTCTAACAAGGAGATCTGTTTTTACTTGACAGTTTAATGGGCTTGGTAAGGAGCAAGCAGCGGCAGATTTGGTAGAGAGACTGAGTGAGAGAGAGTGAGAGAGAGGAGCACATCGGGATAATGCACATATTCATACCAATGCTTTTATGGAGAACGTCTGATATCTTTTGACTCCCAGTTTCCGATCTTTGCACGCGCAGGGGGGGAGGAAGAAATAACGTGCAAGAAAAGAAAAGCAAGTGTTGTGCTGGAGTAATAAGTGAGAAAAGAACCCTATTTCCCTTGAATGAATACCTTGAGCGTGTTCGGTGTGTCGATCCTTGTTTGCAATCTTTTGATATATAAATACATGCAGCTGTTCCTTCTTGTCAACATCCTCATTCTTTCTCTCTGGATCTATCTCTTATCATGCTTCTTCCCCAGCTAGACGACATTAAAGCTTTCCAATCTCCACCTCAGCCTCGCATGCTTAATACATCGCCTCCATCCACCTATCAGCATCCGCCTCTGCTCGACTTTTCAGGATATGCGACTTCAACTCCTATGCAAGAAGGCGGACTATACCAAAATGCATCGCCTCCCTTGACACCCTCACCGCCAATGTTCGACGCTATGGATTTCAAGAGGAAATTCTCGGTTGACGTCGGCCCTTTTGGTTTCGGCAGCGGTCATCCTCCAGCAATACCCGATCAGGACCAGGATCCTTTCAGACGCAGCTCGACGACCAACCTGTCGGTTGATGAGTGCATCCAGATGCTTCCTCCTCCTCCGCAGCCTAACGCCGGTTACTATGAAATGAATAGCAGCAACAACACTCCTCCTCCTGCTGCTGCTCCGACAAAACCCAGGTCTCGCTCAGGAGCTAACGGCGATGCGCCCACTGTGCAGCACAAGCATGTTTGCAAGTATGCGTTTTGCGGCTGGAGTTTCAAGCGTTACGAGCACTTGAAGCGGCACATGCTGGTCCACACCGGTGAGCGTCCTCACGTATGCCAATTCCCTGGATGCGGCAAGAGTTTCAGTCGCTCGGACAATTTCCATGCGCATTGCCGAACGCATACAAAGAAGAGTTTGCTGCAGAATCGTCGAGGATCTCGCGCAAATCGCCAATCTGAAGACAAGTCCTCTGTTTCCGTCAGCGGTGGTACGTCTGTGAGCGGTTCCGAATCTCAGGGCGGTTACATGAACCAGTATCAAACCCAGCCATTGACGTCGTACCAGGCAGATCAGGTAAGGAAAACAGATTATCTTTACTAAATTTATCAGTTCCTGATTAAGCTGACATATTCTCCCTCATTGATAGTATCAGCAGCAGCAGTTCAACATGCCGCTCTCGATGGGTCCAGCCCCATCCTCGACGTTGCTGAACCATGAAATCTTTCCTTCAGCCACTGCTGCACCTTCGTTCACGTACGGTGACCCTTTTTATGCATCGGGACCACCGCAACCATGGTCGTATATCCCTCAGCAGTTCCAGCAGCAGCAGCAGCAGCAGCAGCAGCAACAGCAACAACCAGCTGCTCTTGGCCGCCGCGGCTCATCCAGTCCCAACACGACCGGTGCTCAACAAAAGTCCCATGTCTGTCCGATACCCCAATGCCAGCGACGATTCAAGCGCCTGGAGCATTTGAAACGCCATATGCGCATACATACTCTTGAAAGACCGTTTGCATGCACTTTCCCCAACTGCCACAAGACCTTTTCTCGATCTGATAACTTGTCGCAACATATGAAAACTCATCAACGGCACGAAGATCGCCGCAAACGACAAGAAATGCAGCAGCAACAGCAACAGAACACTTCTCCTTTGACATGCTCCTCCACTACCACGTCTTCTCCGTCTGATGCACTTGCCGCTGCTATCTATACTTCTGCTGCCGATGTCGTAGCCTCAAGTATGCCTTGGAGCACTCCCACCAGCGCTGGCACGACGGTCGGTTGCTAAGCTCCCTAATTCACACTCTTCAAGGAAGAAAACACAAAAAAAGTCAACCATCCTACACTTTGCTTTTTATTATTACCTTTCTATGTATACACGATGCATTGCTTTTCACTACACGAACCGAGCTTCCTCTTCTTCACCCCCTTATCTTTTCTTTTTACACACGCACATACCCGATATCCTCCAAATCTGCTTTTGTATAGATTGAACATATGCTTTGATTTCCCTTCACGCTTTAGCTATGTTGCTCCTTTCTCCGTCTTCGCTTTTTCTTTAATTTCATCTTGTTTTCGTCGTTATGTCCATTTGACCCATCCATTTTACATACTACACCTTAATCCTAATATGCCAACAGTTATAATAACCCGTAAATAATAAAAAGATAGTTGGTCTACATCCTTCTCAATGCAAAAGGTATAATCGCAGATCGGCCGTTGAATGGTGGTGTGGATGCCGTATATGGTTGGTTGCCATGGGGGATTGGCTCCCCAAAAGCCTACGTTTGGGGACCATCTCGGAAAGGCCGAGGCATTCTGTTCCATAACAAGTCCAGCGTCCTCGGCAGAAAACCATATTTGGATATCCGTGTAGCAGTCACGCCGAGGTTGTGGTCCGGTCTTGTCAAAAAGAAATCTTGATTCAAAAGGACTCGCTGTCTGTCCATCCGCAAACGCAGAAAACGTAATCTTTCTTTCTCTCTTCTTTCTCTTCTTCTTCCTCCTCCTTCTCCTCCCCCGTCTAGACATAACACACACACATGTCTGCCAAGGCTATCAGAGAATACGACGGCAAACTGCTGTTGGCGTACCACTTGCTCCGTGCACCGCTTGTGTCTCAGCAGGAATCTCCTTCTCTCTTCACTCCTGCCGCCGCCAAGTTGGCCCACATCAATGTAGACACTTCCTTGACCGGTGCTGCATTCGACAATGCTCTCAAGCAGCAGCTCGACACGCTCGAACAGACTCACCCTTGGTTGTTGACAGACAAACTGGTCGCAAAGCCTGATCAGCTTATCAAGCGACGAGGAAAACACGGTCTCTTGACCTTGAACAAGGGCTGGGCTGAGGCAAGAAAGTGGATTGAAGAACGTGCTGGTAAAGAGATCAAGGTAAAAAATATAGCAGACTCGCTAGAAGGGTATATTCGCTAACGGTGCAGGAAATAAGGTTGATCGTACTACTGGCGTCTTAAAGACCTTCTTAGTCGAGCCCTTCACTCCTCACCCTGCTAACACTGAATACTATGTTTGTATCAACTCTGTACGTGAAGGCGACTATATCTTGTTCACACACGAGGGTGGTATCGATATCGGCGACGTGGACGCCAAGGCACTTAAGCTGCTTGTCAAGGTCGACGAGGCGTTCCCATCTGCAGAGTCGATTAAGGAGACTCTCCTGAAGGATGTTCCCGAATTCAAGCGCGACGTGCTTGTTGACTTTATCACCCGCCTATACTCTGTCTACGTTGACCTTCACTTTACTTATCTCGAGATCAACCCGCTCGTCGTTACCGACCCCGCGGAAGGCCAAACTCCTCAAGTCATGTATCTTGATTTGGCAGCCAAGTTAGATCAAACCGCTGAGTTCGAAGCTGGTCCCAAGTGGGCCATTGCACGCGCTCCTCAGAACATTGGCTTGCCTGCCAATCAAGGCCAGCAGCACGCTGACCAAGGTCCTCCGATGGAATTCCCCGCTCCTTTTGGTCGTGAGTTGAGCAAGGAAGAGGCTTACATTCAGGAACTCGATGGAAAGACTGGTGCTTCCTTGAAGCTTACCATCTTGAACCGCGCCGGTCGCGTCTGGACTATGGTTGCTGGCGGTGGTGCCTCCGTCGTCTACTCTGATGCTATCGCCGCTCTCGGCTACGCCAATGAGCTCGCCAACTATGGTGAATACTCTGGTGCACCCACCGAAACCCAGACCTACGAATACGCAAAGACCATCTTGGACTTGATGACCCGCGGCGAGGTTAACCCTGAGGGCAAGGTTCTCTTCATTGGTGGTGGTATTGCCAACTTTACCAACGTCGCTACTACCTTCAAGGGTATCATCCGTGCCTTGACCGACTTTAAGCAAGCCTTGATCACTCACAAGGTCCGCATCTTCATCCGTCGCGGTGGTCCCAACTATCAAGAAGGTCTTCGTGCCATGCGCCAGCTCGGTGAAACTTTGGGTGTCGAGATCCAGGTCTTTGGCCCTGAGACTCACATTACCGAAATCGTTCCTCTCGCTCTCCTCGGCAAGCCATCTGAAGGCTCCATCTCCTCCACCATCAACGGTTCCTCCGGCAACCTTTTCCAGGATCAAATCTTTGGCAGCAGCGGCGCTACTACTCCTGCCAACGGCACCCAGAGCCCCAAGCTCAAGCTCGCTGAAGACAACCAGACTCCCGCCGACCCTCGCGAACGCATGGAATATTTCCACTCTGAAGCTCACGAACAGTCCGAATGGTACCGCCCCTTCACCAAGAAGACCCGCGCTATTGTCTACGGTATGCAACCTCGCGCTGTCCAGGGTATGCTTGACTTTGATTTCATGTGCAAGCGCGAGACTCCCTCCGTCGCTGCCATGGTCTATCCTTTCGGTGGTTCGCACGTCCAAAAATTTTACTGGGGTACCAAGGAAACTCTTGTTCCTGTCTTTACTACCTTGAAGGAAGCCTCTGAAAAGTTCCCCGAGGCCGACGTTGTTGTCAACTTTGCTTCCTGCCGCTCCGTCTTTGATTCTACCCGCGAGATCTTGACCTATCCTCAATTCAAGACCATTGCTATCATCGCTGAAGGTGTCCCTGAGCGCCGTGCTCGCCAGCTCTTGCACGAAGCTGAGCGACGCAAGGTCTTGGTCATTGGTCCTGCTACCGTCGGTGGTATCAAGCCTGGCTGCTTCAAGATTGGTAACACTGGCGGTATGATGGACAACATTGTTGCATCCAAGTTGTACCGCGCTGGCTCTGTCGGCTACGTCTCCAAGTCTGGTGGTATGTCCAACGAACTCAACAACATCATTTCCCGCACTACCGACGGTGTCTACGAGGGTGTTGCCATCGGCGGTGACCGTTACCCTGGCTCCACCTTCATTGATCACTTGCTCCGCTACGAGAACGACCCCAACTGCAAGATGCTTGTGTTGCTCGGTGAAGTCGGTGGTGTTGAGGAATACCGTGTGATTGAAGCTGTTCGCAACGGCACCATCAAGAAGCCTGTTGTCGCATGGTGTATTGGTACCTGCGCCAAGATGTTCACCACTGATGTCCAGTTTGGCCACGCCGGTGCTCTTGCCAACTCTGACTTGGAAACTGCTGATGCAAAGAACAAGGCTATGCGCGCCGCTGGTATCATCGTTCCCGAGACCTTTGAAAAGATGCCCGCTGTCTTGGCTGAAACCTACCAAAAGTTGGTCAAGGAAGGTATCATTGTTCCTCAACCCGAACCCGAGATCCCCAAGATCCCCATCGACTACTCCTGGGCTCAAGAACTCGGCTTGGTCCGTAAGCCTGCCAGCTTCGTCTCCACCATCGTCGACGACCGTGGTCAGGAATTGTTGTATGCTGGTATGCGCATCACTGATGTCTTTAAGGAGAACATTGGTATCGGTGGTGTCCTTTCTTTGCTTTGGTTCAAGCGTCGCTTGCCTGACTATGCCTGCAAGTTCATCGAAATGGTCCTCATGCTTACTGCCGATCACGGTCCAGCTGTCTCTGGTGTAAGTTGGATGGAAAAAAATGGGACAATGTAATGGATGGTTTAATGGCGCTTTTTTTACGTATCTAGGCCATGAACACTATCATCACCACTCGTGCTGGCAAGGACTTGATTTCCTCTCTTGTTTCCGGTCTCTTGACCATCGGTGAACGTTTCGGTGGTGCTTTGGACGGTGCAGCCAACAACTTCACTCGTGCTTACGACAGCGGCTTGACTCCTCGCGAATTTGTCACTTCTATGCGCAAGGCCAACAAGCTCATCCCTGGTATCGGTCACAAGATCAAGTCACGCTCCAACCCTGACATGCGTGTCGAGCTTGTAAAGGACTATGTCAAGAAGCACTTCCCCAGCACCCCTATCCTCGACTATGCCTTGAAGGTTGAAGAAATCACTACCAGCAAGAAGGACAACTTGATTCTCAATGTCGATGGATGCATTGCTGTCTCCTTCGTTGATTTGCTTCGTGACTCTGGTGCTTTCACCCGCGAAGAAGCTGAGGAATACATGCGCATCGGTACCCTCAACGGTCTCTTCGTCCTTGGCCGTTCTCTTGGTTTCATTGGTCACCACTTGGATCAGAAGCGATTGAAGCAAGGTCTTTACAGACATCCTTGGGACGATATCTCTTACCTCTTGCCCTCTCTTGATCCTGAGACCCTTGACCCTCGCCGCGTCACTGCTCGCGTCAACGTACAAGCCAAATAAGGAGATTTTTCAATGCAGGTTTTTCCCCCAAGTTCCTTCTCCCCATTCTTCCAGCCATTTATCATTTTTCTCTCTTTTTTTTTTCTTACTCTACTCTACTAATTAAAATGTAAATACCGTTAGCCGAGCTACATTTTGTTTTGTTGCCATGTTCTTCGTTGGCATTTGCATAGTTGCTGAGAGTCTTTTCAGAGTCCACAAAGGGGCATTGAATTTTTTTTCTTGTCACGTATCCTTTTTCTCTCGCATGTCCCAGAATGAATTTCAACAGTTGATCAAAGCATTGTCATCCCAACCCGGATTCCAGATTGGACCACGCTTGCTCGATGCTTTCCAACCTGCGGGCGCATGCAAACCAACAGTGGCACGAAAGCGACGCCATTCACCTGTGCGCGTGGAAACAGCCTCGGCTTGCGTAAAGCCTCGACGCAAGCGAGTACGTCAACGACAACTGACGCAGCAAGCTTCACAAGAGCAACAACAACAACCAACGCAAGATACATATTCTCAGCTAGACAATGTAACGACCGTCGACGATTTAGCCACGCTGTCTGTTAAGCAAATAGAGTATGTATGCAG
Source organism: Rhizomucor pusillus (assembly GCF_041956525.1). Classification (NCBI taxonomy): domain Eukaryota; kingdom Fungi; phylum Mucoromycota; class Mucoromycetes; order Mucorales; family Lichtheimiaceae; genus Rhizomucor; species Rhizomucor pusillus. The sequence goes on from NW_027192147.1 coordinate 1,662,412, forward strand.
CCATCGAAGGTTTCCTTTCGAAGATGCGTGCCGAGTGTTACTCGGCAGCAGCAACAGCAACGACGATGACGACGATAACAAGTTTCAGCATCCCAGGTGCGCCGCAGCCCTCGTTCGCTCTGCATTTCCAAATAGCACAGATACGCACGTACAACAAATATCACGCGCTGCAACGCAGCAACTCTTGGATGTTGCCAAGCTTCACGGCAACGCGGTTATTGATGGATGGATAGTGCCACTGCTTCGAGATCAAGCGATGAAACTTGAACGCATGTACCTGGATATTATCCAAAAGCTTCTTCTGTCGCAATCCTTTTCACAGCCTTTGCGCCAGAAATTGCTCAAGGAACTTTTGCAAATAAGGCCGTGGAAAAAGCCCGAGATCTCGTTGGTTGCAGAAAAATTGCTCGGTACTTCGCCTTTGCTGGAGATAGACAACAGTGTCTTGCAAGAGCTACTGCACGCTGTTCGGACCGGTTTGAAGGAAAACCCAAAGGAAAAAGGACTCATGCAAATCCTGCTTGTGTTGATCAAGAAATACAACGTAGATGATTTTGTGGAACGTATAGAACAGATTGCAGAAACTAGTGAAATGCTACTGAAGAAGTCGGTCATTGCATTGATACGCAATAAATTGAAAAAGTGATATATACCTCCCGCCCTTTCCGATAAGTCATCAAAACAGAAAAAAGGTTGGTTTATTCCAACATACATCATCGAGACATGGAATATCTCGTAAAGCGATGAAGGTCTCTTGTTTAATAGTTTTCATAATTCTAGTAGTATTCTTGAAGCATTCAAACCATGCTGACCAACACTTGAGTGCTTTTCCCAGGATTAGAAGTAAGGATAACTGCCGGTTCTAGAGTTGCCTTTGTTGTGCTGAGATTAAGTAAGCTTTGCCTCTCGTCTTTTAAGGGGGGAGTCGTCCTCACCATGCAGGTCTTGAACCCTCCTCCTTTGAACGCTATCATATACGGATCCCTATTTTTTCAAGAAAAGTATTCTTTTTCTCGGATATGGTGCTGAAATAGCTCCCTTCGCACTCTAGGCTGTCAGCGATATCGATCGGGATCAATCGACGTAGCGGCGTCTGAATAAACAATGGGCTGCGTGGAGGTGTCCGTGCACGCCGACGATCTGCTGAAACAGGATGTACGATCGTCGTACGAAGATGCGGCGAGTACCCGCGGAATCATTCAATCAACTATAACGCTCGGCTACCAGAAGAATAATCGGAAAGTAAGAATTTGAGGACTGCGAAAGGCAAGGAACAAGTTCTTTTTTTTTCTGGCACCTGGAAGCGCACCACTCGCTCCCAGCAAGAGAGATTTTGGCAGTTGCAGCAGGCAACGAGATCAAGAGAAAAGCTATGGAACCATAGACAGCACTGACTAGCAATAATCGCATAAATACATCGACTGAATCTCTTGCACAAAACGCTGCAAAGAAGCCTGTTTCGCAACAGAAGCTCCATTCACTACTGATGGAGCTGTCCAGGACGATCTTGACTGCCAGAGTAACATACACTTTTTCCCAAAAGTAATGTCGCAGTTTGTGAAATTTTATAATACATTTATACACCAAAACGACAAATTGCAGCGACATTAATTTTTGGAAAAGGTGTATTCGCTGGACTCGACGAGTCAAATGCTATTCACAACACTTTAGAGACGCAAACTGAAGAAAAAACGCGTGAAAACAAACGAGCATCGTGTATTGTGATTATACGCTCAGTGCAGATCGGACGACCGCAATCTTGCTACCGAGCAACGCAAACAGACGCGCTCTCAAAGCGCACAACACTCACAACATCATGTATGCGAGACAAGATAAAGAATACTTTTTGGCAGGTGCCAATCTGTATTCATTTTAAAGCAAGACAAGAACATGAAAATATTAAAGTCAAAAAAGCAATATTTATTTAAAGACAAAAGACTTCTGTTCTAAACAGCAATGCCGATTGTTTCACTTGACAAGAAGCCAACGATATATCCAGAGACCACCACGAGAAGGCGGCACTCATCAGTCCCTAAGGGAGACAATTGAGCCTTTTGAACATTTGAAGCAGGATCATTTCATTTTGCAAAATTGTGTTTATGCAGAAGCAGCTTTGGTCACAGCTAGTAAATACAAATGCAAACAACGTGGCCTGAAAGCAAGCGTTGAAAGACAAAAGTAAGCGCATTTTGAGAGCATGAAGGCTCCAGCATGCGGAAATATCACACCATTAACAAGCAAAAAGAACCACGATAGGATACTCCCTTGAAGATATGAATTACTGGCTCCAACATATGTACGAAAATGAGATCTGTCCAGGCCAACGTTTATATCGGCATCTAAAGCACTGCATGAGTTGGTCCGTGCACACAGCATGCCGAGTAACATGCGGAGTGCTTGAAGCATAAGAAACGGAGTCATGCATCATACATATCACGTTGAATTATCAAATAAACCGGGAAAGGCGAACGGGATTGAAGATAGAAAGACAGAATATTTGTGACATGTGAAAGAGTTACCTTCCCAGTATCTTCGAATCTGGGAGGCTGTCAAAATCGGATAGTTTCTAGATCGAATAGAGCTTATTAATGTAGACCAGGCTAGAAACATTGATTTATCGCAGAAACCGCTGTGAAATTCATAGCATCCAAGGAATGTGTACCTTGAAAAAGATTCTAAGACTCACATTGTACGTGATACACACGCGGTTGGTGATGGTACAATTTGAATGTAAAGTTTTCCCAGTGTTTGCGATACTTGGTTCCGACGTTCTCGGCTTGGATAACTTTAAAGTGAAGCAGCACCTGTTACACATGGAGGAAGGATGCTTCTGCGTTGTACATGGCTGCGCGCCACCAAAAAAATTAGCTGTTGGCAAAACGGCGGCAACCGAGATAGACGACTGCATGTAGGATTGGCTTGCCGACGTCTTGTGCAACGTAAATCCTAAACTTCTCGTAGCTGAAAAGGGGTCGACTTTCAAGATCCTGGAATTCTCTCCAGGTCACCTGGTACAGTAAGTTTTATATTTGGACGCTAAAGCACAAGGCCGAGGCAAAGTGGTTTTCTTTTTATTTTTGGGGGTTGCATTGCGGGCGGGTATGAGTTTCCGGGGATAAATTTTACAAAGAAAAATGGCTGGTTGGTGGGATATCTACAGCATGTGTATGTGTGGGCATGTGACGAATGACAGCTCCCAAAAAAAGAGATATGCCTTAAAATAGAATACAGAGGATGCGAGTAGTACGTACAACGATGAAGGAACGAAAGAAAAAGTGGCAAAAAAAGGTACAGTAAATGAGGAGAAAACAGTTCTAGACTCTGGCGAGCTGAGCATATTTTGCAACAATGTCTGGTACGTGATCTGCGTTATTTGTGGAAAGTGCGGCTAAGCGCAGCAGTTGCGTCCGCAGTTCCTGCTGATTTTGTTGCCATGGCGTTACTTCCAGAGTCAGCGCGAGATTGTCTTTCGAGAGGAACTCTTCGTTAAAGTATGTGAGCACTTGGTGTAAATCTTCTGTTGTGTGATGCAGCAAATCTGGCAGGAATTCTGCGTTCATGACGTCAAACGCGTGTGCCAGGTGGCGAGATACGTAACGGTCGATTTGGGACAATATCTGCGACGAGTAGCTGTTCAGACAGTGGAGCGAGATCGTATCCTCGCTTCTGCCAGTGCCGCTGCAACGCTGGAGCACTAATTGCTTGACATACGCCTCGAACGCTGGCCGGCTAAGCCGGTCTCCAAGTTGGTCCCACGCTGTTGGCAGATTGCCTTCTGTGTGGGCCTGGATTGCACCAGATATCTGTGCCTTTAATAAATCGAGGTCTAGAGTGGAAGGTATTGTTGCTGCTGCGAACGTCTGTTGCTGTTGCTGTGGAGAAGAGTGCATAACGATGTTGACGTGGTTTTTCATCTTGCTTGCAATCTGGCCATAGCTAGCCGATATGACTGTCTCGAGATGATCAAACTGCCAATGGGTGGAGACGAGTTGCGCAAAGCGATCAATCTGCACATCGAATGATTCTGACGCAACGTTGTTGTTTATATCGACATCCTCGTTAATTTCCTCGATGTCTTGGGATTGAAAATTCGACGACTCGTACTGTGTAAGCGGCAGCGCTGACAATGGTAAAGCTGCAATTGCCAGTGTCAGTAATACGGCTAGTATTTTCATCAAAAGATGGTGGAAGCGTCGATGAAAAAGAAAAGAAGATTGTGGCAAATCGAAATTCAGCCCTTTTTGTAAGCTAAATGCGGGAGATCGCAAAAATGGTAAAAACAGATCGACATTTTCTCGAAATAGTCTGCCAAGTGCAGATGACGTTTGTGTTTGCGCCCGGAATACTGTCATACCCTTTTAAACAAATATGGCAATTGCGTTTTTTTCGACGGTGCACAAAAAAAGAGCTCAACCGATCGCCGCCGCCGCCGACTGGCGAAGAGGAATTATTTCAGGACCGCCTTATTCCTGACCCAAGATCTGCGTTTGGCCCCCACCAGCAAGAACGTTTATGCATGATTCAAGCAACACAGCCAATCAACTGCAACAACTAAAGGTGAGGCAAGATTGTGCTAGAATTTTGCCAAGAAGAGTTGGCTAATGTAACTGGTAAAGTTTATCAGTTGCATCAATCTACTCAGCCTACCTTTCGGAGATCTTGCTTTCGCCCTGCTGTGTTCGAATGTCAGAACAGACCGCAGGTCGCGAGGCGCATTATGCCTTTCTGGTTACCATCTTCCGAGGAAGAACGATTCCGCTGCAGACATTGCTTCTAGTAGGTCCAAAAAGTGAGACTATGTTCATGTACTATTGAGAGAAGAGGAAGGAATTTGTACATATATTCTCGACAAGCGTAATTACTAACCGCTAAATGGTTGTCTTGATTCGGTCATTATCTGCAACTAGGACATATAATTTGGCCTTGAGTTCTCAAACGTTTTCCGGCGACAATTCTGCCAGGTCTTTTTCTCAGTATGTCCTTTCTTTCGGTGCCACCCGCCCTTTGAGAAACGATACAACAATCGACCTGGTGCTGATTCAATTCTGTTGAGGGTTTCTTGATAAGACCAGCAAGGCGTGCTCAACGATGCCTCGCTTATCAATATCGCACGTCTGTAAGTTTCAACAGCGCTGTCAGGGGCTGGCTCCCAGACTTTTGTGTTGTCGGGCACGATATTTTCAGGAACAAGCTTCTTCGTCCGGATACTTCATACATGAGGACAAATGCTTGAACACACACAACGGACGCGTTTGGTGCTTCGCAGTTTTCGGTTTTTGAAATCGAATATGCATGAGGCACGATACTGCGCAATTAATTTCTTTCTTTCTATCAAAGCGTCACGAAACGGAGCTAGACCGACAAAAAGGCGACAAACGAATGGACTGAACTGAAGGGCCTTGCGAAGATGCAGATCTTTTCCCGCTGTGAACAATCCTGGTTTGCTAGCCACCTACCCCTGCTGGGACAAATATTGCTGTATTCTGCCGTTGGCTGCACGCGACTGCGTCCTAGTTGTAGTTCTCCTTCATCAAGGATACATGTTGCTGTATAACTTGAAGCTACGTATAGTTTTCGTCGATTCCTGATTCGCTAACGCGTCATTTAGTTGATAGGGTGGTTGCAATTAGATAGACTAACGGGTAATACGGCTTTCAGTGTCTTGTACTTTACAGGATGGATCTTGGACCTGGACCTAGTTATCCCCACTTGTCTTCAACAGTACTTGTGCATGCGACCTTGTCCGTGGGCTGACCTGAGGTGTTGGACTAAACTCCACTCTTGATCAGCTGAAGGTCTTTCTCCTTACAGAGGTTTGTGATGACAGCCGCACCGCTTCTAGATATAGGAGGAAGAATGTCCTCCCGAACTCTGGAGCTGCTTTGACCGAAACCTTCGCTGATTACAGACAATGATACCTAGTTGACACTGCTCTATATCGCCTTTAGTATCTAAAGTCTTTGCCATCAAATCGACGTTAAGTCTCCAGCATCACCTTCTAACGCTCGCCCCGCCGCGTCACAAAATTTGCTGCGTACTCTTTGACCGCGTTGATGTGTTGAACTCGATAATTCCAGATATTCGAGTACAGCATCATCAACCATATCACCTGTTTGACACTACCTTTGTCGGCTTGATGGTTTTCTCGTGGTGAAACTCAAGTTCCTTCCTCGCCCCGAGAAAACACAATATCGGGCGATGCTTTAACATGAAGCACATGTACTGCTCGTATCACTTCGCAAGCATGTTTCTAAGCGCTGCGCCAGATCAAAAGTCATGCTCATTACATGCGATTTATCGTCAAGAAGGACATTTATGGACTTGTCACATCCACCTACGATAAAGTCTCATGGCTAGCTACTTGAAGATAGATACAAGCAGTTACTGTGAATTTACATATTTTGAAAAATTAGACAAGGCCTCGGCGCTAATTAATAAATAGAAAGCAAACGATCAACGAGCTGACGATGACCATGTATGGATAGATTGATAGTCGTAAAGCTCGGTATATGGAATGAGGATAGCAGCTCAATTACTAAAGTCGTTGCGGAGGAAACACAATCTCCTGGACAATAAAAACGTGAGAAGCTGATGGAACATCCGCTCGCATGCCGCTTAGAGTTCGGTGTAACATCAAGGAGAGAGGAAAGAACTTCTGATCCCAAAGTCTCGGTCATGTCACGTAAAAATGGATGGTGTGGGACAATGTGTGTGATCTCACCTGCAAGATATCCGGATGGGTCAACCTCACTCCTTCCTCAACAAAGACTTGGTTTCCAAGGGGTGCCAAGATTAAAAATCGTCGTTTGTGTGAGAGAGAGAAAAAAAGGTATCCGAATAGAACAAAGCCATCGACTGTTATTATCTTCCAACAAAGCAGAGTTCTTGTTGTTCATCAATGACGATAGTAATTTGTCCTACATCAAATGTATCAATGGCTGCATCGTGATTTGCCATTAACTGCAAAGCGGGAAATTCCCAACGACCCCCGTTTTTGGTCAAGCAGCAACTCGTCACATCAGCGACGATATAATTAATGTATACGAAGAAATGTGCACGAAAACTTACGAGTCGAAAGGGAAAAAAGATGTAAGACACAATAGATTCAAAGTGCTTCTTAAGAGATGCGGTTAGATATGGATAGTAAGAAAAAAACTAAATGATCTATCTGGTTTTCTCTTCTGGGTCTTCTGTGCTCGATAAAAGAAGAAGAAGAAAAAAAAGGCGGGGTATCATCATCATCAATGAGTCTTGTTAACGGGGTGGTCTTGACAAGAAGCCAAGAGCATATCGAGTTGGAACTGGAGAGCGTAAGACTGACTTAGCAGAGCTTTCACCTGCTCTGATACCCGAATGGATTCCTAACGATGATATATGTATTAAGGTCCCCAGGTTGAGTGAGTAACACATGAATTTCCAGCAATACCTGACGCAGTTGATCCTGCTCACGAATAGCACTGTGGAGTTGCTGCTGACCGGTTGTATCTGTCATCACACGACTGCCGTCGAGCGCCTGTTTGTGTTCCTGCAGCCAGGTGGCGCTTGACTTTAGCTTTGCAAATAAATTGTCAAGATCTCGCCTGGATTGCTGCAGCTCCGTGAGGTTGGGTTCAACTCGAAGCGACTTGCCGGACGCTTGCGACACGTTCTGCAAAAGCTTCAGCATGTGATCCCACACATCGGCTAAGGTGTCGAGTGCTTCGTTGCATCCCCTGTAGATCTCTTGAGGTGTCGCAGAAGACATGGTTTACTCCGCAAAAGGAAAAAGAGAGGAAAAGTAGAAAAAAAGAAAACCAAAGTTGGCAGTAGTTCGGGGACTACATAGTCGTTAGCGAATGCTCTGCCGGTGTATCAGATCATGGCAAGCGATTTGGGCTGTCAACCTAGTTACCAAGCGGTACCATTCGTCCATTCTTGTCGAGAATACGGTCAGCAACGCAAGCAACAGGCTGCGACTGCCTGAGGAGAAATACTGCACCGAAATGAGCAGCCCGTTGTCGGTGCAACCTGTTCTCTCTGAACTTGCGCAAAAGACGACGCGCGAGTTTGGAAACGCACACATGATGGTGAGCGAGGTCCAGGCGAGGTTGCTGCACACGCTTGTTGGTCTTTTGAAAATCCAAAATGTGCTTGAAATTGGTACATTTACGGGATATTCGGCATTGGCGATGGCTTCCGCTTTGAGGTCTACTGGCTCCTTGATTTCCTTGGAAGCGAACCCAGAATGTCACGCAGTCGCAAAGCAATACGTCGAAAAAGCTAATTTGCAACACAAGGTGGATTTAAGATTGGGAAAAGCAATCGAGAGGTAATTTCTGCATGCAGCCCGATATATATCTCATCGAATACTGAATGGAATGGAAGCTTGGAAAGCCTCGTAAGAGAAAAAAGGCAATTCGATCTCATATTTCTCGGTACGTCGATCATGCTCAAATGGCTTGTACAGATGGCTCATTTTTTCCTTCCATACTAGATGCGAACAAGAAAGGCTATATTCCGTACTTCAATTTGATTTTGGACAATAATCTTTTGGCTGACGATGGAGTGCTAATTGCAGATAACAGTATGTGCTTTGCATGATCAAAGTTTGGAACGACAGCTAATTCAATTGTCCAAGTCCTTTTCTTTGGTCAAGTTCACCGAGCAGCCGGCCACGAGGACCATCAGACGCCGGATGCTTCGAAGAATATCATGAAAACTGCAAAGATATGCCACGAATTTAATGAACATGTGCGAAAGGATCCGCGAGTGACAGTGCTGATGCTTCCGATTTTTGATGGTATATCAGTGATCAGGAAAAAGCACGCCGTAGAGTAGTAAACTAGGGATGATACGAATTCGATGTTCACAACATTGATCAAATAATTCTTGTATATATACTTGTTCTTTACAATATATGACGATTAAAATATCAGAGTGCTGGTGGTGGGAGGTGCCCGTTTCAGACGCTTCTGGTACGAGTGAAGATGGAAGGGAGTAGATGAAATATCGGGTATGTGCTATGTAATCGTTTGTCGATCGTTTTGGGTAGTGGAAACGAGCTTTGCGAATGCATCGGGATCCGTAAAGAATAACGAGAAGAGGTCTTTTCGTTCAAGAAATTCAGCGTCTTCCTTGCTAGCCTGTATATACAGTGTCAGTGGCGGTGTAAGCAAATCTGACAAACTAAGTATTCACCTTTTCTAGATCACCCAGTGCTTCTTGCAGCTCGTTTACACGGAATTCAAGATCGCTCTGGAGGTCAGTGTATTTCTAAAAAATTGCAATGTTAGTTCGACGAATCAGCCAGACAATTATAATTGTTAAACTTACCGATGGCATCATCAGTAATTGATCTCGGGTGGCAGAGTGCTCAAAAAGCTTATCGGCCAGCTTGTTCTTGGTATCATCCCTGAAAATAGGAATCAGCATACTGAAACCGTACATGTGCTTTGAAAAGAGAGGATACTTACAAAACTTGCGCTGCATCCAGGATTACATTGAAATTTTCTGACCATTCTTCTGTCCGTCGTTTTTCGTATTGCATTACTGCATTCACCTTATTCAAGCTTGACAAGTCTGTTAAAGACCGCCTCCGCGACGTCGTCAGGATCTCTGGTTTGGCTGTAGTTGCGTCAAGAAGATGTTGGATAAAATACGGGCAAGTTTACAAAATTTTACCATGCTGGAGAAGCTCGCTTATGGAAGACATTGTAATTTCGTCCTTTTTATCCTGCAAATCCGCATGCCGTCCTGCTCCGTTTACAGCATTCTAAGAGATAGTGTACCGATGAGTAACTGTTACCAACAGATACATGGATGTCGGTAAGTACATACCATTCCTTTTTCATGCTCTGCCTTTTCCTCCAACAATTCGTGGCTCAGGACTTCCAAGATCTGCAAGCGACGTTGAAAATAGTGTTCATCTACTTCGCAGCCGTAAGAAAGAAACTGCTGACATGACCGTTGTCTTAGGAGCGCATTGTAGACCTTGTAGCGTAAAAGGGCATTAGCAGATTGTATGTAGATACCACTGACCAAGTCCCTACCATTTCGAGATTTGAAGAATATTGCTGCAAGGCGGATAATTTGGATTGCAATTGAGCATCGGCTAACGGTGCCTGGATCTTGATAGCTGCCGCTTTTGAAAGTAACGGCTCGACAACTTTGCGTTGCAGATCCTCCTGTGATCTTATTTTCTGCCTTGTCTCGGCCTCGTAGTTTTCTGTGGTTGATCTGGAGAAAAATGTACATATTACTAAACACCCCTCATTCCCTTGTCAGCAGCAACAGCTTACTCACTTTAAAATAGGAATGATTTGGGGTAAACCATTCAATTTGGAGAGATCCTTTTCAAAACTCAAAATCTTGGCTTCATATCCTTTACATGCAGCATCTGTTTTAAGAAATTGCAGCTCTGCTCGCCGGTATCTGAGACGGATCATAAGTACACAAAGACTTTGTGGTACACAAAGCGTTATACCTTGCCATCAAATCTTCAATATCACCCTCTGTATCTGTCCCTTTCCCTTTGGACCTTGCCTCGGATGTCTGTTTCAAGTTCAGTACATGGCCTCATAGATGCCGCAGATGTCAAAAGTTACCTCTTCTCCATCATTTCGTGAAGGGAGCATCTGGATATGTAACTCTTCGAGCGCATGTAGCACATCTAATTCCAATTGCTCATCCGCATGCAAATATTCTGCCCACAAACCTTCGTGGGAGCAAAGGGACGGTGCTGCTGTATGTACAGCGTGAGTTTCCAGCATTGTTGAAAGCATTTATCGCGAAACCTACATTTGCTATCATTGAAGGCTTCTTGAGCTTGATCCACCATGGATGAAAAGACCTGATCGTACTGAAATAAAAAGGATATGTCAGTTATGGTTTTAGCTGATCCAAAAAGAAAAAAACAGGTTGCCATACGTCTAAGCTCTTTTCATCAATTTGGCGATTTTCTTCGGAGAGCTGTTTTTCGACTTGCATGAGCGTTTGACGTAACCCTAGCAGCTTGTCTTCCAGCGTTGCTATCGTCGACCTGCAAACAATTTTGATAAATACCAAGGTCACATGTCAGCAACTTGATACTTACTGTAACTCGTCATTCTGCGCGTTCAAAGTTGAAGACAGTTTTGCTAGATTACTTGGCGGCCCTGGTCTTTTTTGCAAAAAAGGGAATTAGCAACTGAAGGAGCAACTAGTCCAATCGTCGTTTACCGAGAAGATCGCAGAGCTTCACGTTCCCATTCGTCTTCGTCGTCGTCGTCATCGAACGATCGTTTAGTGTGATTTCCAGGATCGTCCATGGATTGCCTTCTTTGGTTCTAAATCGAGGAACGAACGGAACGCGTCGACGTGCCACAAGACTTCTTGGTTTCAAAAAAAAAAAAAAAAACTCTGTGCTAACGGCAACCGCTTACGCTTTGGTGATGCGTGGCCTATGTATCAGTGATCTAACCGATGATCGCGGTGCAAGGACAATGATAGCAACTGCTTGCTAGCCTAATAACGAAATTTATCATTCTTTGTCAAACCGTCATCTAAGTTTCGATGACGATGACGACGCTGTAGTAACATGTACAACGTTTGCTTTAGATCTTTAGATAACGATAAGTTTTTTGCATAATCGCCCAATGTTTTGCTCGCAGCAGCATTGTCTTACTTTACATTAAAAGCCCTTTTTCTCTCTGTAGATCACAAAGTAATCTTTGTGACAGCACGCGACCGTGCACGGGTTGTCATGGGGATTAGGAAGGCCGGTTTTCGGAGCAAGCTCCTGGCTGGTGACACCAGGTACGAAACGCTAGGAACACAGCCGATTCCCGTCCGTCCCTTTTCTTTGTTTCACCCACTACTTGCCCTTCCTTGGTCGTGTAATGTGGAAATTAAAACGACATTTCGAGAATGAGTTCTTGAGCCAAGAGCAGTTGGAGAACTTGAGGTTCTACAAGTATGCAGCGACAGACAAGTCGTTAGTGTCAAAGTACATTCTGCAGCCATACTGGAGCTGGGCAGTGACGCTTTTACCGACTTGGATAGCGTAAGCGAGCGAGCATTAGAGTGGGGATGAAAGGGATTTTTGTTTTTAATTTGGCGTATATAATATAGTCCCAACCTTGTAACGCTGTCTGGTCTCATCCTTATGATGTTGAACGTTTTGATTATTATATGCGTCGTTCCGGATTTACTGTACACGGACGAAACGCCTCGATGGATCTACTTTTCATTCGCTGCCGGTCTGTGGCTTTACTCGACGCTGGACAACATGGATGGCAAGCAAGCGCGACGGACAGGCACTTCGTCTCCTCTCGGGGAGCTGTTCGACCATGGATGTGACGCCATCAACTGCACGTACGTCGTCTTGCTGCAGGCTGCTGCGCTCGGTCTCGGACACAGCACCGAAGCTCTCGTCTTGTACCTCGTCATGGTCGTCGGCTTCTATCTGTCTACGGCTGAGGAATATTTTACCGGTGTCTTGTACCTTGGTATCGTGAATGGACCGACTGAAGGAATCATGCTCTCCTGCTTTGCTTTCATCTGGTCCGGCATTTTTGGTAAATCAAGCTGTGATGTCTCGGGCTAGACACAGCTGTTTGACTAATCCCTATCCATGTAAAGGCGCTGGATCGTGGCATGTGCCGTTGGCTGATATACCCTTGCTATCTTTCTTGACCACCATTTTGCCAGGAGAGACTACCTGTGCCCAGATATTCGTGTGGGGAATGGTATTCTTTTTTGCTGCAACTCACTGCCCAATGTGGTAAGGATCGAAAAAGTCATAAGTATGTGTGTGTGCTGCATGGATCTGCATCTAATCAGCTGCTACCGCGCAGTTTCTATTCCATCTACAAGGCCAGCCGTGGAGAATCTGTTAGACGAAAGTTGTACATTGTTGCCTCTGTTTTCGGACCCATTGCATCGTACTCTGTTGCGATCTCGCTGTGGGCATGGTCGCCTTACTCGATCATTTTGGAACAGGAGCATTTCATCCTTTTTACAGTTACCGTCGGTATCATGTTTGGTTTCATGGCATCCAACATTATTTTGGCGCATCTCACAAAATCACCTTTCCCGTCATTCTACGGTTTACTGGGCGCGCTTTGGTTAATGGCTATTCTCATCGGTATCGTCCCAAGAATCTTTGAGATGTACGTAGTAATACCTTTCGTCACGGCAAAAAAGAAAAAGATTGACAGCAATTTTTTCCACAGTCGACTTGTATCTGCTACAGCCGAACTGTACGTCCTGTGGGTGTTCTTTGCACTTTCCGCAATTGTTTATGGCATCTGGGCATCCACCGTCATCAACAAGTTCTGCGAATTCCTCGGTATACGCTGCTTAAAGATCCCCCACTCCGGCGAGCGCGTTGCTGTTTCTTCTTCGACTCAAGGTAATCTCTGTCTTTTTCTTTCCTTATCCGTCTCATAGTTTATTGATCCTGTTTCCCAGCTTCGGCTGCGCAAGAACATGAATCACTGTTGCAAGCCCAGGAAGAAGGTTCCGCATCCGCAACGAAATCGAACGCGAATAATTACAATACCTTTTAATGTCAAAGTATATCGTCCCATTTTCGCTATTCCCCGCCTTACCCTAATTCCATTTAGTTTTATTATTATTATTATTATTATCAATCAATTTTGAATGGATATCCTCATTTTAGATTTGAACAAACATTGAAAACTGCCGTCCGTATAATAGCTGATTGTAATAAGCTAAAAAGGCATATATATTTATATACTACTGTGGGGCTTTTTTTGTTTTGTCAGGTTCATATAAAGTTTACATTGCATGTAGTAGCTACGCTGGGGATTAGAGATTATGTATAGATTATTTTCTGTACGAGTCTTAGATGCCTGCGTTGTCTTTGGAAATTGAACAACGGGGGTACTTATTGCAACGGCGATTCCTTCTTCTGCTGCACTACCAGTTGCTCAACAGCTCTAATAGGGCCTAAATTAGAAGATGCATTGTTTTCGGTCAAAATAAGATACTTGCTGCTGCATTTGCTTCTGCTCGTCTTTGAGGCGGTCTTGGTCAGGATGTCCTTTCTGGATCTAGCGAAGACGATATTGATTTTGTTATTCAACGACGCACACGTTGCAGGAAAATAAAATTACTACTCTTACCGAGTCACTTTTATGGTCGGCAGCAGTGGTAGAAGTTTCATGCAATGCATTTTCGCACGACGTTTTGATGACAGTCAATTGACTACGGATCTGTGAAAGCAACTAAAGATATGCTCCGTCCATTTAGTATTTATCAATACTGAAAACATAAGTTTGACATCCTTACCTTGGGTACAGATTCATTCGTCTTTGCCTGGGTGTCCAATTCTTGAACTAGACGACCGATATCCGCTACAATTCCTTCCACAGTGATTGCCGAAATCTCAACGTTGTGTTGATCGGGCTTATGTATTTTGTTTTCAAGATTAGAACCAAACTGAAAAGTCTTACTGTGTGAAAACCTGTTTGTACCTTTTTCACTTTGGAAACACCTGAAGTTCTGAGTGTTTCAATCTACATGGCATTTTCGTCAGCGTGCGTTGATTATGTATGTATGCAGTAATCATTTACCTCTCTAGTCAACTCTCTCAATTTCTGCTCGTGTTCTTGCTTCAGCTGCTTCGTTTGCTCCTGATGTAATTCCTTCTCGCGGTCTCGCTGGCGGATATGCTCCCTCTTGGCTTCACTCAACTCTGACTCATATTTGCTCGCCAAACGTTCCAGTTCCTTTTTGTGTACCTCTTGGAGTGCGACCTACGTACGTACTTATTAGTTAGACCGCCTCTGTCTCATGTGCATATGCGTACCTCAACTTCCTTTCGGTATTCATTTGCATTATCCTTTTGTGTAGCTTCAAGCTTCTCGAGTTTAGCCTTGTACTCCTTTTCCAGTTCAGAGTTCTTTTGCACAGCCGCCTTCAACTGCGCTTCAAGCTGCTCGCAGGCAGTTTTGTGATGCTCCTGGAGTTGCTGAATAGACCGTTCGTGATTCTTTCGCTCCTGGTCTAAAAGACGGTCAGATTTCGTCTTTATTTCTTGCTCAAGCTCAGCGCGGGCAGCAACTGTCAACTTTGGTTCCTTGCTCTGCTGCTGCTGCTGCAGACTCTCCAGCATTGCTGCGTGCTCCTCTTGCAACTTTTGTATCTGCTCTTCATTTTCCTTTTGAAGCTGCTTGATACGCATCTCAAGATCTTGAACGTGTTCTTGTTTCAATAGAGCCATCTTTTCTGTATACTCTGCGTGGATCGTTTTCTTAACGCAGTGTTGTGTTGGCAAGAACTTGTTCTATTTCGGTAAATATTTGTAGCAACATACCTTTTCCTTTTCAAGTTTGTTTCTGTAATTCTCTTCCAAGGCTAGCTTCTCTTCGCCATGCTTTGCACGGAGACCGGTTACCTGACTTAGTAACCGTCGGTTCAACTCTTGCAAATTCTGTCTTTGGGATGCACTTTCGTTCTTGATCCGTTCAATTTCTGCCTGATGCGAGCTATGTGTCTCGTTTTGAGCGAGCAGCGTGTCTTGCTTTTCTTTGCGCGCTATCTCTGCGATCTGAGCTTCGTGTTCCTCTTTTAGCTTCTTTTCACTCTCGGCGTACTGCTTTTGTAACTCCTCGATCTTCTCGCCATGCTCCTTGTGGATGGCAGCGACATTGGACTTGAAGCAAACAGGGTTAGAAATTTAGGTAACCCAACGGGCATGCAAGATCTTTCTTCTTTCTTTCTTTCTTACAATGTGATCCTCTGTTATTTCTTCGATTGTTTTAGAATGCTTGGATTTAAGATCTGCAGTTTGTTTCTCGTATGTAGCTTTCAACGCCTCCAATTGTTCTGCATGTCTTGTCTGCATTTCTTTTGCTTCTTTCTCCAGAGCCTGTGCACAAATTGGCGTCAACATTGCTTGTATATGCAATTTCAGTTGGTATCTTTACATACCTCTAATTTCTTTTCAAGCTCTGCCTTTTGCTCTTCGAAAGATGCACGGTCGTTGCTATCATCCTTGGGCATTTGTTTGCGCAGCTTCGAGATCTCCTCTTCGTAGTTTTCTTTGAGCTGCCGCACCTGCTCTGCATGTTGACTGGTAAGCTCATTTTTCAACGAAGTAAGCCGATTCTCCTGCGTTTTGTGCATGTCCTGCATAGAATCCGTCGATGTGAGTAAGACTGCAATTATCACGTTTCTTGTGTATATTTTTTTTACCTGAATGGTTTCACGCAAATCATCAATCTCCTTGCGCAGTTTGATCAGCTCAGTTTCCTTTGCTTGCAACTGCTCCTTCAAGGCTTCACGCTCTTCTTCGAGTTTTTCTTTGAGATCTTCAATCTCCTCAAGCAAGGCTTCACGCTGCTCCTCGTGCTGCCGATTAAGCTCAGTCGTGTTCTCCTCATGCGCGTTCGTTAGCTGCTGCATCTTCTGTTCCAGTTCAGCGCGCGCTTGTTCTGATTTCTCGAGGCTCTCACTGAATGCGCTTGTCTGCTTTTCAATTTCGTCTCGATGCTTTTCACTCAATTCCTTGAGCTCTGCTTGCACCTTTTCGAGTTGCTCTTTTAGGGCGGAGAGTTCTGCTTCCTTGGCCTCGGTCTCCTTTTGCTTCTCCCCCAGAGCGGCAGTCGCTTCTGCATGCTGAACACGAAAAGAAAGTTGGGAGGAGGAGTCAGAGTAATAATAAGCATCAAGGACCAGAAAAAAAACCCTTAAAAAATTACCTTTTCTGTCAAGCTTTTGATCTCGGCTCGCAATTCCGACAACGACGTCTTGGACGCAGTAGGTGATGTTGCTGACGGTGCTGCTGCTGCTGATGCTGGTGCTTTTCGAGCCGTGGATGTGGTGGTTGCCGCTGCTGAGGCTCGTCGGGTTGCAGACGCGGTCGCCGTCGCTCGAGAGCCAGACGTCGTCGTGGTGGCGCCTACACTGGCGCGTTTACTTGCTGCAGTGCTCGAAGCAGCAGTAGTTGCACGGGACGCCGACGTAGTCGCAGTGCGTGTCGTCGTTCCCGCCGCGGCAGCTCTCGTAGTAGAAGTACGAGCAGTCGTGGCAGTGGTGGAAGCAGGCTTCTTAGCAGCGGTGGTGGGAGCTGGCCGAGTCCGCACGGCACCAGCAGCTGCTAGCGATGATACTCTAGATTTGGTTGCTTCAGGCATCAAAGGAGGATGAAAAGGGAAAAGAAAAAAACAAATGCGCCCAGAAAAAAAAGGTTTAATCCACTTGGATGTGACGATGATTGGTCGACCAGTCAAGCTTCAACTCATGCGCAAGCACGCAGTAATGAAGCTGCATGAGATGCGCTGCTGGTCTTGAAAGACGGGCAGATGGGAGATTTCTTCTTTTCTATCTTCCATAAGAGAGATACTCGAGCGTATTTCATTCCTCATCACTGGACACTTCTACTCTTTTGACGGCGAGCGGAGACAACAACAACATGGCCTCATGACAATGCCTCTCGTATCACAACACAACATCAGACATACCCAGAACAAATGATTCGCGCCCCGGGCTCCAGCTTATCCATCATTCAAACATCAGTCACAATTCCATCGAGACTCTATTGATTGCATCGTACAAGCCATTGAGCGATGATGAATCGAGCCGTCAATTCATTATTAAAAAATCGCGTCATTCATTTAGTTCCGCCGAAAGTGTACCTGCCTGTAAGATGGTGACACAAAGCTTGACGTCACACAAGGGATCCCTATACTCATCTTGTCCGACCGTGAATCTTGTAGAAGAGCTTTTCCTTTCCGGTAAAAAATTGGATCCCGGTCTCTTTTTGCAAGCTTGACTAGCTTGTCAAATCCCTAGGAACTGTCACGCAGTAGAAGGTATAAAGAGCGCGAAAGGCTAGCAGTGGAATGATGGTTATGAGTTTTAACCTGACCTATCATGATTAGTTCCAAGGGGTATGCGGCAGCGTTGCTTTCGATAGAATGATTTAGTTTCAACTATCAATCATCAACAATAGACTTGCCTACGGTGGTATCTGTGCCCTTGCTGAATGTGAGCAGGTAACACGCCTCATTTTTCATTCAGATTCAATAGCTACATTCAAAGAACTCGCAGGGTAAAGTTCAATGTGCATCATTAATATGCATTAATGGTAGTTGATTGCTTCGCTTTTATAGCTCCGTTCCTTACATGATGATACAACCCATGTTTGATCCAGTACACTACATAATGTTACGACCATATAGAACCATCATATTTATGATTACTTGACGTCAAAGTAAATATATATTAAGCATTAACTACGCATGATGCTTGCCAATTGACAGGGGAACTTTTAATTCTAAATACGTGCTTGATCTTGATGAGCCTCCTTGAACTTTGACAGCAAACTCAGTGAATATTCTTTGTCTTTTCGTACATGTCACAATCAAAAGAAAAGGCTTCGAAAGAGTCATTAACTGTAATAACTTGACTTTGGTGTTGTATTCACTAGTACTGTGTACATCGTGTTAAGGAGGGAGGTATTGGACTCGAGTTAGAAAGCTTTTATGGTCGATGGTACAAGACATCGATATTAATTATTCCTATAAGATGTCCCCTATAAGCATCCAGGATACGAAGTAAAAAGGTAGAGTATTAGAACCTCGCATCCGACCCCCTAACAATAACCTCAAACATGACAAGCAACGATGAAGCGAAGATCTCCATGAGAACCCAACTCTTATCTAACGTAGCACATACTGCATCGTGGTATCTGTCGTGCTACTATGTATGTATGTTTGAAAATTAAAAATGTCTGATGGAGATAAGCGTGGCATATTGATCGTCCAAGCAACTGGTCGGGGCACGTGAAAAGAGCTTTTGACTCCCCCTTCCCCTCCCCTGGACAACATCCCAAGTCCCAATGCCACCACCGCTGCTGCTATGCGACACCTAAAAGGACTACATACTTGTTTTCGATGTCGATGACAATGATGGGCGATCTCCAAAATATAGGAGAACATCCCTTGTTGATTGGCAGGCCCTGCTTGACTACATTGTCTCAAGAGAAGGGTGTATATTCTTTTCCCTATTTGCATAATGCATGTTTTGCTCAACACCAAAAGAACAACAACAGCAGCAACGAGGCGGGTTTGTGCGCATGGAGCAACGTGTGCTTTTTTCGGGGGGAGAGGAAATGTTTGGGTTAAAGTATACAGCGCAGCGTGGTGGACCTTGCTGCTGCTGCTGCTGCTGCAGTAGTACAGCAGCAGAGAGCTGCCGTATGCTTGGCAATGCAAAATCTGTCCTTTCAGGTAAAATGTTATTTCCACAACCCCGCCTCCTCCCGCTTGGTTCCTCGTCCGAGCGAATGTGGGGCTTGTATGCATGTGTGGACGTAAAAGAAAGAGAAGAGGAGAAAGGGGTGGGGGAAGGTGTGTTGCCTGTCATGGCACGGTCGAGGGCTCCCCTTAGATGAGCCCGTCTGCATGAAAGCAACCTCGTGCTTTTTTTGGGCCTGTCACATTGCCCAAATTCCTCCCAGGAGGTTGGGGGTACCACAAACAAAGAGAGTGAGGAAGAAAGAAAGTAGTGAGTGACAAAGAGAGAGAGAGGGTGTGTGTTTGTAGACGGGAGGAAAGGAGCGTTTTTTCAGCAGACCATTACTCTCTCTGTTTCTGTAATCTTATACCTCGTTGCTGCGAGCAGGCTCTTTCCCTTTAAACTCTGACGCTCAATTTTTCTCTTTTTCCCTTTCTTGAGCTCATTACAGTCTATTCCCGAAAACTTTTTTTTTCCATAGCAACCATTGATGGACACTGTGCATCCCGACGATTCTGCTCGCACGCTGCCTCCAGCTCGAGACTTGTTGCTGCATGTTCAAAACAAGGCAGACGAAAGTCCAGTGGACAAGATGCTCGTAGACGAGCCTTACGAAGCAGCAGAGCCCAGAGACCTGGCCCCTCCCAATGTGCAAGGTAAGCAAACCGGAAGTCCGGTCATCGCCCTAGTCGCCTGAAGCACTCAGCAAAACCGTGGCAGCAGCTGCAGACACAATTACCAAACCGCATCTCATGTCCATCACTAACGCTCAACCGTGCTCGCCTATACCGAGAACAAATTTGCCAAACCAACAACAACAACAACAGCACCAGGCACAACAGCCTACCGCTGCAGCAGACGAGTATTTGCGACACAGATTGTCCGACATGAGCGTTTCAGCTTCCTCACCTACTCAGCAGTGCGGCAGCAGCGTTGTAACGTCGTCACCGATGCAAGATATGCCTAGCCGTTTACTATCTCCTCTTGAACCAAACTCACAGCCATACAATTATGAATCCTATTCTCGGCGGGGATCCATTACAGATCCAGCTTTGCATGGCAACAACAGCAGCAGCAGTGGCGCCGCAGCGCCGCAGCTGGACTTTCGCCGGCCGTCCATTGCAGAGCTTAACAGCTTGCCGCTGCCTACATCCTCGGCGAGCGCCAGTCGAAGAGGATCACTTGCGACAGTGGTTACAGACTATGACTATTCCTCACGATCACCGTCACCGTCTCCGTTTGCAAAGCGGATAGCTACTCAGGAAGCAGCAGAGTATGCAAGACGAGACTCATTACCGCATCCAGCCATCTCGCAGTTGCAAGAATACGACCCTTACCAACGACGACATTCGATTGCAACAGCCGAGGCAACCCCTAGCAATCGCCAAACTAGCGCCAAATACAGAGGTGAGACAGAGCAATAAACGCCCCCCGGTATGCCGGTTTTTGAATACAACTAAAACGTGGTCGTCGAGATATAGCTTTCCGATTTCCTGCCACAGCAACCATCCCTGAGGCACCACCTAATCATGGTCCATACTCTGCACCCTCCAGTCCCCCGCATTCGACATCCAATGCTCCCGCGGCCGATGCACCACACTCTTCTCAACCAGCAGAATCTAATCCGAGATACCCACGCCATGCTATGCGACAGCACTCTGCGTCGGGCAATGATCATCAATACCAGTATATGCAGCGACACGCTGCTGCTGCAGCAGCGTCGTCGGCGGCAATGGGACATCATCCTTACGCTGGAGCTGCTGGTGGTGGTCCACTCCTCCCCCATCGTCGACGATCTATTCTGATGGATGAAGGGATGGAGTCTGGACCCGTTATTGCACGACGTGCATCCATGCCGGTCGTTGGTATGCGAAACAGCATGAGTATATACCATCCTCCGCCTCCTCACCACCACCATCATCATCATCATCATCCTCACCATCACCCGCATGAAGCATACAATGGATACGCTGCACCGATCGTCGAAGAAGAGAAACCAGCCCGCAAATCGGACACACCCTACTCGCGCAGCCCTGAACTCCGTGTGAGCCATAAGCTGGCAGAACGTAAGCGTCGAAAGGAGATGAAGGAGCTCTTTGATGAGCTGCGTGATTCTCTCCCAGTGGAGAAGAACCTGAAAACCAGCAAATGGGAAATTCTAAGCAAAGGTATATACTTTCTTATTTTTCAATAAGTATGCATTGCTGAGAGCTTGCCATGTTAAATTACTGTATATATATATATATATATATATGTAGCTGTGGAGTATATCACCATGTTGAAACGGCGAGACTTTGAAATGGAAAATGAAGTGAATGCTTTACGACGTGAAGTGACTATGCTCAAACGTGAACGAGGGTAAATGTCATTTGTGTATTTTCTTCAATTGGGCCATGTCCTGACAGGAGTTGACATAGTGCGAACGGATCATTTGGAGCCCCATACTGAATGAAACCTTCCAACCAACCAACCAACCAACTCACCCCCACACCCCCCATACCCGACACTCCCTAGCCATCGATTCCCTTCATCCACTCCCAACCTTTCTTTCCTTTTTGTACTTGCACATGATGATCTCTTTTTCTTTTTTCTTCCTTTCCTTATTTCTACTGCAGGACAGCTTTAATATCTTGACATGCTAACTAATAATAACACGTGCCCGCTGCATTTTTCCTTTTTGGCATATTGCTGTTTCAGTGGAATAATGGTAAACCATAGAACAGGAATCAGAGGTGAAATTCCTGTGTCCTGGTTCAGTGTCGCCATTTGTCGTAGTCAATAGATTTTACTTTCTGCCTGGTTGCTGCTGATGCTCATTTCAGTTTATTTCACTGTGATTTGGTATTTCTCATACAGACAATTGAAGATTTTACTGTAAAGTGGTAAAAAATAAAAAGTACTAGGACAACGGGATTTACTGCTACTATTACAAGTTAAACTTGGCAGACTGTCGAATGTCGCGGCTGCTAGCACCGATGTGCAAAGTGTACTCTCCAGAGGGCACGGTCCATGCTTCGGACTCAGGATCCCAGATACTGAGCTCAGTCTCGCCAAAGTTGAATTCGACCTTGGCATGTTTTCCGGCCTTGAGGAATACCTTTTCAAACCCGCGAAGGACCTTGGGTGGTTCGCCGGCAGATTCAGGGAAGGAAATGTATGCCTGAGGAATTTCAGCGCCGTCCACATCGCCCGTGTTTCTGACATAGACTGTAGCGCGAATCAACGAACCGTCCTTCTTGCTGCCTTTCTTGACCTTGAGCTTGCTGTACTCGAATGTAGTGTATGAAAGACCATGGCCGAACGGGAAGAGTGGCTCGATATCGTTCGCATCAAAGTGTCGGTAGCCAGTGTTAAGTCCCTCAGTGTACTCAATCTATTAGGAGAAAGTATTAGGCCTTTTTCCACAGTTCAAAAGTTGAATATCAACTATATCCTTGCCGTGAAATCATGGCTAATGCCAGCAGCGTAGTCGTCTGCAGACTTGCCAATTGTGTATGGCAAGCGGCCGGATGGGTTGACGTCGCCAAAAAGAACATCAGCGAGAGAGTTGCCAGTTTCTTGGCCGGGCAAGTGGGGCCAGACAATAGCCTTGATGTTGGGATGATCAATCCATGGCATATCGACTGGACCGACAGAGTGGATGACCACGACGGTGTTTCCATTAGCATCGGCGACAGCTCGGATCTATGCAGGGAAAAGAAATAGTTTAATACAAAACCATATGTCAAATTTTTGGTAAATAAATTTTACCAGATTATCTCCATTGTTCCAAAGCGAAAGGTTCTTGCGATCGTGGTTGCCGTCAACCATCATGTACTCTTCACCAGCCTTGGTCATGGAGAAAACCAAGGCGATATCGGCATCCTTTGCGAGTTCGGCCGCACCTTCTTCGTCCCAGTCGTCAAAGGTATGTACTACCTCGACTTCCTCGCCAGCGCGCGACGTGATACCATCCAGTGGAGTAACAAGGTACGGGAACTGGACTGTTCCACTGCCCCATCCTGGACGCCAAAAAAAACATCCTTTTTAGTCTCTAGTTCTGTGATGAAACGGCGAATTGGCTATACGTACCCATAGCAGTGGTTCCCTTGGCACAGCCCTGGTCCACGCAGTTGGAATCATACAGACCACTATGCCGAGTGAAAAAGATATTGATTAATAATGATCTCTCAACATATATCTGAAACTATTTATCTTACTCTGGGTTCGGGCCAGCGTCGCTACCAATAACGGCGATCTTCTTGACGGAACTAGTAATAGGCAAGATTTTATCGTCATTCTTGAGCAACGCAGTAGCAGCTGCACCCATTTCCCGAACAAGTTTTCCGTGATCCTCTGTTTCCAATAAAATTATTGGTTAATGCTCTCCAACATCGATCTTTGCATAACCGCTGAGAAAACACACATACCTTGAACAGGAACGTACGGAGCCTCGTCCAGTTGGAAGGCGCGGATAGCCACTTCTGGGAAGCCTTCGTCCTGACCCAGCTTGTAGTAGGCAGCAATGATACGTGTGGCCATATCTTGCGCACGCTCTTCAGATACTTCGCCGTCCCTGACAGCTTTTGTCATGTTGACACCAAAGTAGGTGTAGTTATCACCCATTTCAAGATCGCCCTGTGGTGGCAAATCATGTGGTTAAAAATATACCTTTTTTGGAAAGGCAACCGGGGACTTACGGGCATTGTCATATCCAAACCGCCGTTGATGGCAGGAGCAGTGGAATGGGTTGCACCCCAGTCGCTCATAACGAGACCCCGGAAGTTGTATTCCTTCTTGAGTACGGTGTTGAGCGTGTAATCGTCTTCGCAACCCCAGGTTCCATTGAGCTGGTTGTAGCTGCACATGATAGCACCGATGCCAGCCTCAACCATGCGAGCATACGGCCAAGTCCAGATTTCATGCAGAGCGCGCTTGCCAATGTTGGAAGTGGACTGTATAGATAAATGAATATTGGGTTAGAACAAACGTTAAAATTCCTATGAATTTCGGTCTACTTGCGTTCTTGCGATTGGTTTCTTGATTGTTACCAATATAGTGTTTGGCGGTAGCAATCTACATAGCATCGATATTGATGGTGAATCGAAATGTTTGCTACGTACGACAAACTATATAAAGAGCAATAAATCGTCACTTACCACACCCTGGCTCTGAATTCCTTCCACTGTCAAGGAGCCAGCAACACCGGCAAGGTAAGGATCTTCACCAAATCCTTCCCAACCTCGTCCTATCAGCCTTGGTTTAGCGTTGCTTTCTTCTTCGCTTTATCTTACATGCATGAATTTACCTGTTTGAGGTGCTCGCATAATATCTACACACGGACCTAACGCAAAGTGCACGCCTTTTCCTCGGAACTCCTTGCCCATGGCTTCACCGCGTTTTCTGATCTGATCCTTGTCAAAGGAGCCGGCAGCCGTGATGCCTGAGCCAAAAGCAGTGACGTTGTTGGCGAAGCGAATACCCGGAGGGCCATCTTCGAGACATAGCGAGGGGAAATCCGGATCTTTGGTCGGGCGTGTGTTACCAACGCACTCGGATTTCATCCAGCCCGTACCTACAAACCTCGTGAGTTACAAAAAAATATAGGTGTAAATATCTGGTTTCTTTTGCCCTTACCGGTAGTAATGTTAACCCACTGCTCCAAGGACATTTTGTCTGTCACGGCCTTGGCTAACTCGTGAGCCTCGTCCCAAGAACGGAGATTGATGCCGGCAACGGCGCCTTGCATGGCTGACCCAGCAGCCAAGAGAGCCAATGCTGTTTTTATAAGCATTATTGCGAGGGAGGAATAATGGGTTTTTTCGAGAGCCGTGGATGGAGCCGTTTCTCCCCCTCCTGCTTTTATATATGCATTGCATTTGGGGATGAGAAATTAACATCATGTAAGCAATTCTCCGGCGCTTCCGCTTCATAGTGGGTCTCTAGGGAAAGCGGGAAACTCTTGTGTGTGTACGACCTGACACCGTCAACTTTCACAGCTCTACCCCGGGTTTCTACGACGACGAACCTTAAACCGCAATCAACTATCGAAAATAATGACTGAACCTTATTTCCAGCGGACCTTATGCGCATTGCTATACTATTACTCACGCAGAATTCCTTGCAATGTGCTTGCGTGTACATAGAAAGACTCTGGAGGAATTTCTGTGCCTTCCTGTCTGCTCAATCGTCACACCAAACAGCCAGAAACGGGCTTTCTTGCTGTTGCAGGGTCGTTGCTCTACGGTTAGGTAACTTACGGGACATGTTTCCGCAGTTTACCGTGGCACCCTTGTTGTTTTGAATCACCACAGTACAGATGACCTTTGCCCGCATTGAAGAATTCCAAGAGTGAAGAGGCGCAGTAAATGTACTCAATTCGTTCGCAAAATAGAATAAATAATAATAATAATAATAATAATAATAATAATAATAATAATAATAATAACATTACAATCAAGATTAAGAATGATGTATACGATTAAATAGAATCTTCGAGATGTAGCTGCTAGCATGGTTTCCAACTGACGGGTATCCTTCCTTGGTTAAAGTCACCCACTTTGCCATACACGGCTGGTGACATATCGACAGACCCTGTTGTCGCGGTAAAGAAAAAGAAAAAGCGAGCCATCAGCCCCTCAGGTTCGTCCTGCGTTGCACACGTTACCAGCCTACCTCGTCCACAAACAGGACACTGGAAAATGGGATGATGATGAGAAACCTCAATTATCTCACGATCGTCGTCGCCCCTTACCTGGTCCTCGATGGTTGCTTTCGCTGTTCCTAAGGGACCTGTAATCTCAATGCAGGCACCGCACACGGGACTATCGTTTGGATTGGCATAGCTGCCGTAATCTACGCGGTTCTATCAAAGAGTGTGAAGAGGTATTTAATGCAAACTGTAGTCTTTTTTTCTTTTTCTCCAGATTGGAGACACATACTAATGCGACGATCATGTCTTGAGCTGTATAGCTGGTACCACAAGAGGTGAGACCCACCCCGGGATCTGTTGTTGTTTGTTCCCACTTTGTGTCAGGGCGGCGGCGGTGGGCACGGGGAGTACAAACGAACCCACTTACCATAGTATGTACCGTCGCCTTTACCGCTCAGATCGAAATGCCCCTCTGAGACTGTGCCCCAGCTGTCACCTGGATACTCGCTTTGCCCAACGGACGCTCCCGGTAAAAATGCCCGATAGTTACGATTCTTGAACACTTCCAGCGTGCCCAGGACAATAAACATGACCGCAAATACACCGACGAGGCCCGCGCCCACAAGCAAAAGCTTGCCAAACCGGAACCGATCGGCGATCCTTGTCCAGATGGTGACAGGCTGCGACGCTGCTGCTGCTCCTGCCAGAGACGGCAATGGCTTGTTCGATCCTATTGCTTGCTGATCGCTCATGGGCCCTTCGAGGAACGTAAGACAGAGAGAGTGTAGAGCGACAACACAGCAACGGGTAGGACGAGAGTCGAATTGGCTAATGTTACACGCACTGTCTATTATTCTTCCTCCTATTATTCCAACTGGGCATCGTTCTCTCCTCCTTGCATCGCTATACTGCCGACGTAAAGAATATAAACTTGCATGCAGCTCCGAGGATAGATAGATAGATAGCGTCACGACGTGGCCTTGCCCGCTACCCTTACCAAATTATGAGAAAACATAGGATGATCCTATGAAAAAATTTTATAACAATTTGCTTAATATCAGCAAAAATAAAAAGAACCATTATTGCACACTTTTAGATGAATTTGAGATTACCTCGGTCCTTGCCTCTTTGCATGTTTTCACTTACTCTAATCTACATTGACGCCAAACTGTCGAGAAATATAGCTTGCGTTGAGCCGCGTCTGGTACAATCGTCCTTTGTTGTACATTTTGTGTAACAGCACATGGTAACCAAGAAAATAAAAGTGAAAAGTGCCAATTCTTTTTTCTTGTTTCCAATAAAGACGTAAGACTCTAAAAGTGCATGCAAAAAAATGTATGTTGGGTTGGGGCGAGGAAGGAGAAATAAAGGAAAGGGGTTAAAGAGAGAACGCTAAGCAGCAACAATGTGAAACAACAAAGAGCAAAAAGATAAAGATATACAAACTATTTATGCCGTTCTTCTTTACAAATCATGGAAATCCTTGCCAGTGATGGTCTTCTTGACGTATCCAGCGCGAATGACCCAGTCACCGAAAGGTTCGCCAGGGTTGCGTTCGAGAGCATATCGCTTGATGATGGGCCGGACTTCGGCTAAGATCTCTTCTTCACGCAATGATTCCTTGTACAGCTTGTTGAGACGTTCACCCTTGTGGCCACCACCGAGGTACACGTTGTATGCACCCGGCGCCTTGCCAACGAATGCGAGCTCGGCAAGGTAAGGTCGAGCGCAGCCGTTGGGACAACCGGTCATACGGATAGTAATGGCATCGTCGCGCAAACCAGCTTCTTCGATCGTCTCCTCCAACATGGATACCAGGGACGGCAAGTATCGTTCGGATTCAGCCATGGCAAGACCGCAAGTGGGCAGGGCAACGCAGGCCATGGCGTTCAAACGCAAACCGGTGAATTGAAGGTTATCCATTTTGTACTTGGCCAAGTGTGCCTTTGTCTTTTCAAGGTCAGCCTCAGGAACGTTGGCAATCACCAGATGCTGATTAGGTGTCAGACGGAATTCACCCTTGTGCCACTTGGCGAGCTCTTTCAGACCAGTCTTGCATGGGAAATCGGGCCAGTCCTTGACCTTGCCGTTCTCAATAAACATACCAAAGTGCCACTTGTCACCGACACCCTTGACCCAGCCATACGTATCAGCGTTGTTACGGAACTCGAAGGGTCGCTCAGGCTCAAAGGTGACACCGCTGCGCTTCTCAACCTCGCCCTTGAAAAAGTCGAGGCCATAGTCGTCGATGGTGTACTTTAAGCGGGCGTGCTTGCGGTTGGTACGGTCACCGTAGTCGCGTTGAGTGGTCATGACTGCCTCAGCGACAGCGAGGGCTTGTTCAGGCTTGACGAAACCGAGCATGCTTGCAGGGCGAGGGTATGTCTTCTTGTTGCCGTGAGTCTGGCCCATACCACCACCCACAGTAACGTTGTAACCAACAACCTTCTTGTCCTCGACGATAGCAATGAAACCGAGATCGTGTGCGTAAACATCAACGTCGTTGCTTGGTGGGACAGCGACGACAATCTTGAATTTACGAGGCAAGTAGGTAGGACCATACAGAGGTTCAAAGTCTTGCACAGCGTGGCCAGCGACCAATTCATCGGCAAGCCAGATCTCGTGATAGGCGCTGGTCTTGGGAGCCAAAGCAGGGACCATTTCGTTTACAAAGTTTTGCACTTGCTCGTGGACTTCGGGTATCTCGGTGACGGGAGTGCACATGATGTTACGGTTGACATCACCGCAAGCAGCCAGAGTGCTTAGCAAGCAGTGGTTAATGCCGCGGATGGTAGTACGGAGGTTCTTCTTCAAGACACCGTGAAGTTGGAAGGCCTGACGAGTAGTCAACTTGATAGCACCATTGGCATACTTGTCAGCCAACTCGTCTATTGCCAACCACTGTGCAGGAGTAGACACACCACCGGGTGTACGCACACGAATCATGAAACTGTAAGCCTTCTCCAGACCTTGCTTCTTGCGCTCCTCTCTGAGATCACGATCATCCTGACCGTAAGAGCCGTGGAACTTGAGCAATTTACCGTTGATTTCAGAGATAGCACCGGTCGATTCATCCTTCAAGTCTTCGGCGATAGTGCCACGTAGGTAGTTAGACTGGAGCTTCATTTGGTCGTCGGTAAGCTTAGGCACATCGTCGTCCGCACCGGCATCCTTGACACCCAAAGCCTTCCACAATTCGGGTTGCCAGGCCTGAAAACCAGTCTCGTAACCATCAGCATCTTGGTCGTCACCGAGTCCAAGGTCGACGAGGCGAGTAGCACCCAAAGTCTCGAGTTTGGCATCGATCAATTTACCGGGACGGTTGTAAAAGATGGCATCTTCCTCACGGGGCCAGTAGTGGCTATCACCGAGACCAAACACTGCGTAGCGCAACTCGCCGAGGTTGATGTCACCAACAGTTAAGCTGTTCAAGGCCTTCCAGAATTCTCTGCCGTTAGAAGGAAGTTCACCCTGACCAGCAGTGGAGCAGATAATGACAAGGTTGGTTTCGCCAGCAAGATCTTGGATATCTCCATAATCGTCCATGGCCATCAACTTGACCTTTAGACCACGTGACTTTGCACGGGCAGCAACCTTCTTTGCAAGACCTTCGGCGTTACCGTTGTCCGAACCGAACAGGACAGTGAGTGGAGGACCGTTGGCGCCACCGCCGAGACCAGCGAGCAATTTGGCATAGTCTTCGCGAGCCTTGCGCTTCAATTCACTGTGGCGTTTCTTGACATCCTATATATACAAACATATACGATGAGTTTTCACTTTATCCATATACACCAACTTCTTTAAACTTACGGATTCGAGAGAGCTGACAAGGACGGTTGAAAGATCAGGATGTTCAGCAACCAGCTGAGAAAAGTGGTTTTCGCGTTTCAAGAATGCCTCCAAATCCTTCTTGACACGCTGAGAGTCCAAAGTGAAAGGTTCTTTGCCTTCCTGCTCAAGAGCAGGGTTCCAGCGGTACAAGGGCCAAGAGCCATTGTCGACAGACACCTTGGATTCCTTGAGGGACTCGAGAGGGTTGCGCTTTTCAGCATAGGGCAAGTAAGCAAGGACAATGGAAGGACCTTGGTAAGCATCGGCTTCCATGAGAGCGTGCAAGACACCAGTGTAAGACGAGTAGATGGCGACTGAGGCGACGTAGACGTTGCCAAAGTTCATGGCGTACAAGCCGATATCCTTCTTGCGCTGCTCACGTTCAACGGGAGATGAGTAAGGAGTGGTATCAACGATGAGCATGTTGATGTTTTCGCCAGATGTGATGACATGGTGGACGCCAGACTGGCCGATATCGTACGCCCAGCTATCAGATCCAATCAACCAGTTGGATTTGGGTTGCAAAAGCTCCTTGTTCTTGAGAAGCGACTGAACTTCAGAGGAAGAGGCAGATTCGCCTTGCAAAGCCTTGACAACAGCCTCGGCCGCATCGAGCGTCTTGTCGACTTGTTGCTTTGTGGACTTTGCTAAAAGGAGCCATTGGGACAATGCCTTGTGAGCGTCTGCAGACAGCTTTGTTTCCTTGAGGGACTTCTCAACGGCATCGATGAAGCGAGCGCGCTCCTGGACCTTGGAGACAAGTTTACCGAAACCGTACTCAGGGGAA
Source organism: Rhizomucor pusillus (assembly GCF_041956525.1). Taxonomy (NCBI): domain Eukaryota; kingdom Fungi; phylum Mucoromycota; class Mucoromycetes; order Mucorales; family Lichtheimiaceae; genus Rhizomucor; species Rhizomucor pusillus. Next base: position 1,692,885 of record NW_027192147.1, read on the forward strand.
GCAGTTTCGGGCTTGGTTGCATCAGGCGACCACACGGACGCGCTGTTGACAGCATTGGCGATTTCCAAGCGCTCCTTGAAAACTTGGTCGAGCAATTTGATGTAAGGTGTCTCGATAGGCAAAGTACCAATGTCCTTCTTGACAACCGGGATATCCTTTTCACTTTCGCCGCCGACAATAAACTTGCGTTCCAAGATATCTTTCTTGAGCTGGCTAAAGACAGTGTCAATGACGGCAGGAGTGACAGCGCCGGCGGCATATTGAGCACTGGCAATATCGACCGAGTCGTTACCGGCAACTTGGAAAGCAGCAGCAACTTCCAAAAAGATAGGGTTCCAGGTGGCAGTGTAATCCTGGGGTTCCAAGACAGCGATGCGTTCAACAGACTCGGGTATGATCTTGACAAGTTCAGAAGCAGAGAAGGGGCGGAACACACGGATCTTGACAAGACCAATGGATGCGTTTTTGTTCTTTTTGAGATATTCCTCTACCTGGGCAGCAGCGGCGCCCATGGCAACCACAACATGCTTGGCTTCAGGGTGACCGTGGTACTCGAGAGGTGCGTAGGTGCGTCCTGTGACCTTGGCGAATTGTGCCAGGGTTTCTTGAACAATGCCCAATACATCAGTGACGGGCTCGTTCCGCTTTGCCTGGTACTTTAGATATGCGGTCTTTACGGCAGTAGCAGCACCAGATTGATCTTCTTGTTGTTGGGATAAATCCTGCTCAGTCACGAGCTGATCGAGAATCTTGGCGTCGGCTTCGAGTGCGGTGCTTTGTTCATTGTCATGATAATGCAAAAAGGGCGTACGGGCCTTGATAGCAGCAGCGGTGGCGATGGTAGCCAGATCTGATGCTTCCTGCTGTGCGGTTGAGCAGACCAGAGCGAGACCACTCTGGCTGACAGCCATGATGTTTGCGAGCGCGCTGGATTGATCTGCAGATACATTTACGAGTGCAGGAGAACGGTTGCTAGCGAGCTGAAAGAGATGTGGAATGGCTGATACGAGGGCAGAGGATGGCAGCTGCTGTGTAGCCACATCGAGCTGCTTCCCTTCAGAAGACATGGCTAATTAGAGTTGGGAGTAGTGGAGAGAAAGATGATCAAAAAAAAAAAATCTCAAGGAAAAAATGTCGCCATAAGTCGGACATCAGGGACATGTGTACAATTGCGTCTTCCAGCACACAATTTCTAACACCTTTCATTGGACGTCGGCATCACAACCATCTCAAACTTTCCGTTTCCGGGGTCGAAATCTCTTTGCTCACTGACAAATGATCGACTACCCGCCCGCTGTTAATATTATTATCATTCATCCAGCCAGCAAATTCTCTCTTCCTTTTGCTGTTAAGAAATGTTCATCGCATTGCAGCTTAAGGCATATTATTATTTAGGCAAAAAAAAAAGAAAGAAAGAAAGGAAAGGGCATAAAATGAGAAATTCGACATATTACAAGGTGGTGGGTTGGGCGAGGGGTTTCAAAAGTCCTTGGAGACGTCAGGCTGGATATCCACATCTTCCATATCCTCCGGCACCAAGTTGCACTCTTCCGTTTCAATCGACAGCATCTCTTCGTCAATCTGGCTGCTTTGTAACTTATCTTCATCAAGATATCGACTGAAGATGTTGTCGTCGTCATCTGGAGTTACAGGTGCTTTGGAATCCAAAGCGGCCAGTAGAACCTTGTCCGTCAGTTGTGCTACAGTATCATTCTGTTGTAACCTCGCAGACTGCGTGGAATAGTTGTGAGAAGTCTTTTTCATTTCCCGGCTAAATAATTGGCCAGTCCCATACTTTGGAGTATTCCATAAATGCTTTGATGCATTTTCCCTGGATGTGATAGATGTATCCAATGGCTGCATGTATGTCCGGGTTCTGCGGGTCCTTGTTCAAAGCAACGCGGTAACATCGTAATGCTCGGTCGTAGTCCCTTCCGGATTCATCAGCAATACATCCTCAAAAACTGCTTCATATTATCTTACTTTAGTTCCCTGTGCGTATTCCCAAGGTTCAGCCAGAGCTTCGGCCACAGTATGCTGCGAGGATTCTGTCGTCCCTTTGCAAGCTTCAATGCATTTCTTAGATGCTCCAACGATTCATTGTATCTTTGAATTTGTACGTATGAGTCCAAATAGGGAATCAATGAAGGTGATTAAATTTAGTAGCGCACTTACTCTTCCGTGTAGTAATAATACACACCCAGCTCATTAAGTAAAAATGGATCAGTCGAGCACTTTGCATAGCTCTGCTGCAGATGCTCATATGCAAGGTCAAGTAATTTCTGTTTCATGTATTCAACGCCAATGTACATGTATGGAAGGTGCGATCTAACAACCAAGTTCAATTTTCACGTAGGACAAGAGCAAAGATGTCACTCACCCTGGTATAAGTTTGCTACAGGTTATATATGCACTGATAGCCTGGTCGTGATCATTTTCAGCAGCGAAAGAATGGCCGTAGCCTAGCCATGCGTATTCACAGAATTGATCCAGCTCGGTCGCCAACCTATATTACATGCATGTCAACCCAAGGAAGCAAATAATCCTCCTTACTCATTCTTGCCTGAAGTGTTTGCGCGCTTCTTGGTATTTCCCTATATAAAGTTCGTACATGCCTACAGCGTGCCACGTGATGGCTTTATCGTTCAGCCTAGTCACAAGCTCTTGTGCCAGCTCGTAGAGTTTATCTTTTAATCGAAGTTCGTACAGTGCAGTAAGATACGCCGGTAAGGATTTGGTATACAGCGCATCTTGTTTTCGAATTCTGTAGCATTCAGGACAGTTAGCATATACAGCAGAGCTCCTTGCCTGGGATACAAGATACTGACTCCTCGCATACTTCCAAACATTTTTGAAAATCACTCTGAGCAGCATAAGTCGCTGCCTTACTTTGTAGCACATCCAGACTGTTTGACAGCTTAAGTTCCTTCTCCGCTGTTTTTGTTGCTCGATCGATATCATCAATATGCGAATACTATCTAACAATAAGTCAAATGCTCTCACTTATACACTGTTGGCCAGACTTACTCTTTTTAACTCTGTCATGTATAATGATCGAAAGAATTGTGCGTCCTGACCACATTGTTCCTCGTACGGCAATGTCATTATGAACTCCCATTCTATATATACAGTGCGTAAGACTTTACCGCATCTCGTACTCGGCACCACGTTGTTTTCAACAATTACCAGCTTTTTCGTCCAGCAGATTGTGTTGTATCAATGCATCCAGTGCCTATCCGCGTTCATGTCAATTGCAAACACGTTGATGAAGCAGCCATTATCCATACATCGTAACATCTGACATCAACTTTTAAAGCCTCCCGGAAACAATTCTTGGCTTTGCCGGTTTCTTTCAGATTAAGATATGCAATTCCTCTCGCATTACACATCAGAGCTTCTAACTACATTGACATTTGTGATTGTTAGCGCGCGCCTGCTGGTTCACAGTCCGATAAGTATTTACCTTGAATGGTCCCTCTGTCTCTTGCTTGTAAAATCCTAGGTTGCAGTTATTATTGTTATGTATCCATGAGCGCTTCCTCTTCTTCTTTTTCTTCATACCTTTATCTGTGAACGGATTGTCTGTGCCCAAGTAATCCAAAGCATCTTCCCATTCTTCCAGTGCATTCTTGCAGCAAAGATAATTGTCACGTCGGCCTTAAATTTAAACTTCAATTGTCCCCTCTCTTTCGTCCACTTACTGCGCACAGACCAGCGAGGTACCTGCAAGGCACACTCTGGTTCAACACCTGCCTAGTCTTTAGCAAATTCAATGCTCGATCGTACTGTTTCGTCTGGAAATAGACTTTGGCAAGCCAGTACACGTCGTCGTTGTCGTCTACTCCCCAACCTTCATCAGTTCCCGCGGCCAGTGCGCCGTCTTTAAAAAGTTACTCACTCGATAGTGCTAATACTTTTTCAGCGTAGAATATGGATGCTCCTTCCAAATGGTTCTGCTGTGCCTCTGCCATTAAATAGCGCAGTCGATCTTCACGTTTTTCCGAAGGACGAAATGAGCCGTCGTTTGCCATGAGGTCAGAAAAAGAGAGTACGGGGAGTCGCTCGCGTTTGTATGACGGCATAAATGCGTTGTTGCCGCCGAATGAACCTGAATGACTCAGGCCTAAAAGTCGATCAGAGTGGAAACGCGACACGGGCGATTGCGACAGGTCACTTAGATTTCGAGTTGGAGACTCGATGCTTCGGATGGGAGACGGCGAGCCGCCTCTTTGCATGAAGGAGAGTGAAGTATTTCTTCGAGTGTTACTACGATACTCGAACGATGACGTGTCTGATAGGCTATTCGTCCCTTGTCTTTCTCTGCTTGGTCTACGCATGAAAAATCGATAACCGTGCTGCTGGAAGAACGATCAACGCTGGCACACTGAACCCCCTTCTGAATTTGAACCACCGCAAAGTATCAGCTATGGACACGGTTCACAGAAGATATTTTTTGGAGAAATACATAGCAAGCTTATATTCAAGAAGTACTCAAAATAGTATGGAAAAAGATTGCTGGCAAAAAGGAGGATGCGAAATACGGAGGGGTTTTCCTAAAGGAAGGATGTGGATCTCTTCATCATTCAGAAGAATGAAAGTGAATAATACATAAGTTTATTTAACGACGAAATGAAAGAAAGCTGCTCTCAGCTCTTGCTCTCGTTATACATGTCAAGCTTGGTCATAATCGCACGATAAAAGGTAGTCTTCCCGCATGAGGGCAGCTGTGGGTACAAGACATGGTTTGAAACGGCCTCGACAGGCGCGTGGACCTGAATCAAAGAGACATTGTTATAAAATGATACTGGTGTCTTTTAGGATAGCTGTTAAGCTGCTTTTAGTTTATTTCTCGTACTTAAACTTTACTAAACTCTTAAATGGATCAACGGTATAAAATAGCAAGGCAGATGACTACAAAGATGGATACATATTCTAAAGAATGTCGTCGGCTAGGAGCACCGCCAGCAAAGATGCTGTGCGCTCCGTCGCTGGAGGTAGTGCCCGGTTTGGAACCACCAGGCGCATTGTCGCTACCGCCCGAGCTAGTCGCAGATGGAGTCAAAGCAGCTGCGCGTATTTCAATGGGTATTGACAGCTTAGCATCTGTAGAAGTGTCGTAAAAGACGACCTCGTAGGGACCAGGAGGAAGGGTAGACGGGATCTGGTAGTTGATTGAATGCTCGTAATAGGTCAGATTCCCTTCGCGTTTAGCAGATGCCTCGCTTTTGGATACATCAGCGTTATCTGCTATCAAGATGGTGCCGTTCGTTGTTGCACTCGTGCCAACACCTCCTGTTGGGGAGGCAGTCGCGGATGACGCTGTTGCTGACGGAGATGTCTGCTTCGCAGTAACCTTAGTAGTATTGCTCGATAAAGAAGGTGAAGTAGGAGGGGCCAATGATTTCAATGTAATTTTTAGACGCAAGGCTGAAAGAAATCATTACATTTTTGGCTTCAATTTCCTGATATATGTGTAGCAGGTTCCAAATCGATTGTACTTACATGAAGAATCAACATCTGCGAATAAACGATACGTGCAAGGAAGCATTTGATTAACCACGTACGGACCGTTTGTGACAGGACTCGATACATTGTAATTGTGTGTTGGTGCCATCAACTGTGCGTCTACCAGCACTGCAGATAGGCGAAGCAGCAAAACGAACAGAGCAGGAAGCATCAGCACGGTCTGTGGAACTAGACTAGGAGCACGTTTAGTTAAAGAAGTATTTAGAGAACAACGAAGCATTACTGTATCTATATATACAATGTTCTCCCTCTCAGCTAGCATGTGCATCAAGGGGTCTGTAGAAGAGCAAAACTCGAGGAGACATGGCGGTAGCAATAGGAGGTGTTTAAAAAAACAAGGAGTTTATACGCAAGGAAGTGCAACCGTAAATCTAATTGCTGCAAAGCGAGGATAGGAAAACCCTACTACGCACACCCATTTTTCGCTGTATCGTCACCTTACATGAAAAAGATCTCTTACTGAGTATACTAGTCTGCGGTTATGCTTTGCAGTTGTCCAAAGCGGCGGCTCCAGCACTTTCCAATTTAGGACAGGATACAACAAGGTACACAAAGTATGGCGCGATACTCAGCATTGATCAAATATTTGCTTGTTGGTCAGACATTGAAACCTTGTACATGTCAAGTGCGGCGCAGGTTACCTGTCAGAGAATCCGTTGCCAAGAAAATGTGGCGAATAGTACGATCAACGGGATAGATACCGATCATTTTTAGCCATCACGTGAGACTTAATTGGTCTGCGCGGAGAAGAACTCGCAAGTCGAATCAGATATACGGAAAATTCGTCAATGTGCAGTCCGAATGACAGCATGGACGGCGGATTCATGACTGAGACAATCGAAACAAGGTTGCATTTAAACGATAGAAATTGTTCTCTGGGATGAGCTCGGACACCAGCAGTAGAACTCAACATCAAAGCCAAGAACAAGAAGCAAAGTTTGCCAAAAAACTTGGAGAAGTCTGGAACAATGCAGTTGATAGCGCATGATGAATGCAAGGATTGTATACCTGCCTTAAAAGGCATTTGGCTGTGTGGTGGCAACCATCGCCTAAACGGGTTGTCTTTGGGTTTGTGTCACCGGGCAAAACTATTTCTGTCACTTTTTTCGCTTTCTGCAAAGTGGGCAGAACTATTCATCCGACCTTATTGCATGCAGTATCTGATGCTGAGTCGATGCAAGCAACCGTTGACTGTGAAGTTAAAACGATTGTGCTTTCAATTGAGGAGCAATTGGTGATGAAAGGCAGAAGAGCAGATCAAAACGTGTGCCAAGTCGTTGGAAAATATGAAAAAGAAAATAAATAGAGCTAAAGTGCTCAAACTTTAAGATGCCAAGGGAAGAGAGAGAGGCGTAAAGATCAAGCCACACCTCGGGCCAGACACTCGGATTGGAAATATTCGAGTTAGTAGCCAACAGAAGACGAATAAACAGCAGAAAATGCTCATTGTTAGCATGACAGAAGGCCATGCGTACCTCTTGGCGGCGTCCCAAGAACGAATAATGTGGCTAGACTCGCCCAAATAGTGATACAACTCGAGGCTAATTTGGAAACAATTGCTGATAAACAGCGTGGATTGCTAGGATGTTCAGGAAAGCAAATGTATGAGGTCATTCATTCATTCAGACCGGAAATGGCTCTCTGCCGAGAATCATTCGTCTAACTTTACTAGGTGACACGAAGCAGGGACATCGACGCAGACACTATCTTGTTTCACAGTCAATGGCGCAACTGGAAATCATCGGTGCTCTTGGAATGATTCCATACTCATTAATTTGACTCGAGCAAGCTAGTACAACGACTTGGCAAATCGAAATACAGACTCATTTTACAGGAACAGATCGATTGACTAATTTTCAATACATCAGACGTAGGTCAGCAATACCAGCAGATGATTGTTCGATAACAAGGACTTTTTGCAAAAAATTTGTCGTTAATGCTATGAAGACTTGTTGTTATCTGATGTCCAGGTACAGATATACGTTTGTATGTCTACGTATCTGTGTGTAGTTGTGTGTGTGAGACAGGGAGTGATAGTCTGTGTTGCGTGAGTTGCTTGAGAGAGAGACCAAGAACAGCTCCCCCGCATGCCCATCTATTTTTAGAATAGCGCACTTGTTTTTCTTGTGGATGATATATAAAAAGACCCCCAATCGCTAGGCCCCCCAAGTGTCTCTTGTTAAGGTTCCTTTTTCCTGTTTTATGTCTTTGAAAGGAAATCGCTTCGAGCAGCCGTCTACAAGCAATGTCCCATTGAAACGGACTAGAGCTAAGCGCAGCTGCGATTTCTGCAGGAAACGTAAATCTCGTTGCGATGCTGACTCGTCTATTCCCTGCTCCAACTGCAGAGCGGTAAGTTTCGCAATTGAATTTTTAATTTAACAACACAGTTTCTTATATTTCGCTGCAGTGGGGATACACATGTGAATTTTCAACCGTCCGCAAAAAGCGAGGTCCTCCCAGCGCGTAAGATCACTATATTCTTTTTACTGCCACGATCAATGAGAAAGTCTAACATATTCATTCTTGTATTACAGATATGTCGACAATCTAGAGAAACGGTGCAAAAAGATGGAACAGCTTTTAACCAGATTGACCAACACGTCTCTCAGTGATCTCGAAAGCAACGACTTTAAGCTCTCTCCCCAACAAACCGACAGCAGTCAAGAAGACGAGCAAGACGAAAGCGACCAAGAAATCGAGAATCGCTTATCAACGCTCAACCTGTCGGATTACGATTCAGCAACTTACACCGGTCAGTCTGCGAGCTTCAATACGCTGATTGATCCGCAGTTATTCGAGAATAAGGCGTGGCTCTCGTGGCCCAATCGGCCAAACGTCGCTTTGCAGCTCTCGACAGATAACGAGCTAATTCTTGTCCGACCTTCCAAACTTGATATTGGCTTATCCACACGAACATCGCTGGAGAACAAGAGTAAAAACAGGAGCAAACGGCGGTCGCCGCAGGATCAGGAGCCAGATCAGCAGCTCATTGACAAGATGATAGCCGTATATTTCTCCCATATCCATGAGTTTATGCCTGTCGTCAACCGAGATACATTTTCATTACAGACATCACCGCCTATTCTAATATATTCCATGCTTGCTGTTTCCTTTCAGTTTGCAATGTTGCATCTAGGCGAGCCCAAGTCTGCGTTCGGGCAGCTCTATCTGCACAAAGCCATGAAACGTCTCAAGGATTCCTACAGATCGCGTTTAAGCTATGTTCAGGCGGCTCTTCTGCTCACCTTATATCTTGATATGAATGACGAAGAAGAAGATTGTGCATCGCTGCAGTGGCATACACTTGGTACTGCTATCCGCATGGCCCTAGATCTAGGTCTTCATAGATCATGCGCGCATTGGAATATTCCGGCTAGCGAAATTGATACTCGACATCGAACATTCTATGCCTGCTACTTCCTAGATCGATGGCTCAGTGCACGTGCAGGCAAGCCTTTGACTCTGCTGGATCGTTACTTTGATACGCCACTTCCTCAAACCGGTTACCCTGCCTTTACATGCATGGTACGAATTGCAGAATTGATGGGAAGAGTGCTCAAAGCCATGTACGCTCCTAAATCCAAGGACTCAAACGAGAACGCCGGTTTGGACGATTTTACTATACTCGATGTCCTTTATCGACGCATCAAGTTGATCAAATCGCTTTGGGACGATTTGCCCGTTTCGCAAAGAGGTAAATGCAGTGCCAAGTTATCTCCTTGCGAAGGAATTTTGCTAACATTTATTCTTCTTTTTCAAAGTTCATCTTGATATCTACTATTATACCATTGTTCTCTTGCTGCATCGACCGTATATTCACCATTCTCTGATATGTGCCGAAGAATGCGTCAAGGCAGCAACTGCTATTCACGACCTCGTCAACCAGCGACCGCAAGCTGAGCTAATGCCTTCACTGTGTCTGCCTACGTTTTTTGTATACGCTCTTTTCCAATCATCCCTCGTTTACTTGAACTGCGTGCTGAAGGATAATTCTCATGTGCGACTTGGATCGCTGCAACGTTCAGTATCTTTACTCAAGCAGCATGCATCGACCTTAGTAGCAGCTCAGCGAGCACTTGATATTCTGGAGATGCTCAGTACACTGCACTCTATCCCTCTCACAGCAACGCAGCAGCAGCAAAATCAAACGGATCAGCAGCACCAACCGCACCATCAACCTATACTGTTCCAGGCACCAGCAGCAGGTACACCTCAACCGACCAGCATCGTCGCCGCACCGCCTCCAGCTCCCTTGTACGGGGAACAATATTGGCATGATCTGGTTGCCGTTCCCCACCCTCCACCACCACCACTTCCTACCGAGCTCTTCACAGGTTTTCCGCTCACAGACTCACCTACAACTATGCATAACACTCTTGAAACACCAACCACATATTCCCCTCATCACCAGCACCAGCATACCCCTTCCACTTCATCAAACTCATCATCCTCTACATCTACCTTGATTTCTACGCCCCACTGGACAGAATGGGATTTGTATATGACTCAACAGCACCAACAGCAACATGATTGTGTTTCGCGACCTTTTATGTGAATAGAAAAAGTAAAAAAAAAAAACTCACTCTATGCATCCTCTAAGCTTTGAATAGTAAATAAAATATAGGCAGGAGAGAGAAGAATGAAAAAAAAGAAAGAAAATAAACTTGCGATTTTGCACATACTCTCCAGAAAAATATTGGGACCAGAATGATCGCTTAAAAATGCCATATATTAATGATCCATTTCTCTGTACATGATTGCTTTATTTTATGTTCCTGGGCTTGATATGTTTGCAATGTAATGCATTGCCTCAATGGATCTTTATTTCTCTGGGAGTATATTTAGAATCTGTGGAGGCGATCGACCTTGTTCTAAAATGTCCAATGAGTCATCTATTACATTTGACACCACGCTTTTCATGAAGTAAAGCTTTTACATCGCCACAAGGAGTAACAAATTAGCGCGAGCGTTTTGCATAGAAACAATTACTACCCATATCCATACATGAACTGCATTTTTTTGCGTCTATTAGCAGATGATTCAGACAGGAGTTATTCCTCAGAGAACCACGCGACTAAGGGATGAACTTTGTTATTCTTAGGAATATGTACGTACCACGTTTCGTAGAACACCGCAGCTAAGAAAAACGTGATATCTTGGAAGCGTCCCAATATGTCCTTGCTGAGGGAAACAAAACGAAAGAAAGACGGCTGGACATCAGCAGACTCAGCATTGCATATACTCTCCAATTATTACAACTTTTGAATCCTGTTACGCACCATGTCTCTAGACGCCAAGTTTCTTTGCTCCTTGCGATCCATAAAGATTATATCTCTTGGTAGCAAAAAATAGAACAAGGACTGCAAGTCGTTCAATTCGCAGCTATGAACCTGTAAAGCGGCGTTGTCGATCTCGAAAACAAGTTTCCGTATATGTCTAGAGCCTGTAACGCTAGTCCGGATTCGAGCACGAAACATTGCTCTTGGCACCTAACATGGTGGTGGTCAATCTGGTTTTACCATTTTTGCAAAACTGTGTATACTTGGCAGTATATATCTAGCATACGATCGATGTTTGCACCTGTTTCTCTTCTTCATCAATTTCCACGAACATATGAAAGTAACAGCGGTGACATTGTTAGCAGTCGCAGTTACACCGTTGCATGCGCTGCCTCTCATGCAATACGAACAGGCAGATACGCAATCTCGAAAAGCTGTGGATAACAGCATACTGGAAAATATAACAATAATGACGACAATGACAATAACACCCAGGATGCATCGTCGGTATCCTTCAATGTTCAAATCGATCGCTTTGCGCAGCTTGTCTCGACACATTGGGAGTTTGACCATCTCGAGACGATCAAATCAACTAGCTACGTTCACATTGCAAACAACATGAAAAATCATATCAACATCGTCGTGCACTCTTCATCGTCTACACAGCAACACATGTTCTTAGCAACGCCACCCACGCTGGAGCTGGATTTATTAAAGGCACAGATATTTGGTGCTATCCAAGCTCACGCAGAGAGCAGTCTGCCAACAGCGTGGGATCAACTGGGCGACCATCTTGGCCAACCAGCATTTGAGGCCCATGTCAAGCAATTAATATTCCAACAATGCAGCGGCGGCGACACAAGCGAGGATACTACTGTTTCTTACGATTGCCTAAGCAAACATTCGTCACAAATATCGTCCCAGATCCACCGCTACGTTGCTCAGCACTTAAAGCACGAGTTTGATGCAGTGACCGCAGAGTTCTTGCCTGAGCTACTGCGTCAGACGGTTGAAGGATTGCATCAAGTGCTCTCGTACTTTACCGAAAAATATCTTTCTGAACAAGATCTCGTGCTATCTCTACAAGTCGCTCCGTGGCAGCATGAAAGCCAAGCGGAAATGCGCTCACAGCTACTCGACTTACTAAGTTCCATAGATAATGTGGATCACGACGAACCAGAATTTGTAACAACATGTGCGGAGCTCGCCGCACAGATATAGACTGTCTCTACATACTGTATAGTTATCCTTCCATTTCTTCTTTGTATGTATCCAGTTGATTCCTTGGCATTCCACTGTAGAGCTCCATTTTAGGGATATGTTGCCATTCACTTATCGAATATCACTGTAAATATGTATTTCCATATAAATATTTCTAAGAAAACATTGCCTCTTTCGCTCCATCATCGTCCTATATATGATCATGGGTATTGTTAAGTCATGTGCTTGCACGTCGCAACACGCACGGACCGCTGTTGCATCGATTCGAACGCCGCACAGCTATGCATGAATTGCTTCCATTGTCTCCAGGCAACACTTTGCCTTTTTACGAGGATTATCCCGCCACCACTTAATGCTTTATTTTGCTCTTCTTCTTTCAATCTCATAGCTCCTCTCGCTAATAGTCTTTAGAAGCTTAGCCAGAGGTCCCCGTAAATCCTTTCGGACCATGATCGCCTTTTGCTGCTTGCGCAATGCTTGGAATCTACCGCGCAGCTCTTGGTCACTTAAAGGTTCTTGACGCAACCGGTATCGAACAGTCCAGCGATCCGTTGGGCGTTGCACTGTAAATGGGCCCGTCTGGTGGGTACCGTTCAGGTATGATGAGATATCCAGCGTATATAGCCGTAAGCCATCGTATGCTTCGTCCGACGGATCATCTGTCTTGAAGAAATCTTCACCCTTGTCGTCGTCATTCACTTCTTGATCCTCCATGTTATCTGTTGACTCCGTTTCTGCCACTGCTGTTACTGTTTCTTCGGTGGTACTCCGCTCTTTGTCGGCTACAATGTCTCCTTCGGATGGGATTTCCACGGGAGGCTCCGTGCTTTTAGGTACCGGTTCAACAAAGATGCTAAGTCTACTGTTTTCTGAATCAAAGGACAGTCGAAGAGTCTAGTTCAAGTAAGCAAGAATGTTACTAAAAGTAGAAATTTACAAAGAAAGTATTTCGAAAGGTAAAAATACCTGTTGAGGGAACTTGTTCGTTGCTTCCGTCAAGATGACGTCGAACAGCGCCAAACAGTGATGGAATGCCTGATCACCCATTAGCCTGCTGCCAAACAGGCGTGCATCCATTTCCTCTCGCGAGATATACTGGAATCCAAAGATCTTTCGGGTATTGTGATACGCGACCAGAATGCCATCCATGTGGCCAATCCGGACTTGAAAGTTGTACTTTAGAAACGCGGAACGCATCATGTCGTAATATTCGCGTTCGAACGATTCAAAAAGACCGTGAGATCGTCTCAAACTGTATCCGAGGTATTCCTGTGAATGACAAAATAAGTTTATATTCATTCTTCCTTTCTTGAGTGTCACCCTACCTGGTAATTGTTCAAATCGAGTCGGACAGGGATAGCAGCTCGAGTCTTTAGATCAAAAGTACGACGCGGCAGTCTTGGGTCCTGGCAATCCAACTGAGACCGTAGGAGAAAGTTGCCAAACTGATACGGGAGTACAGTACTTATTAACATGGAAAAAAGAAAAACATCCTCGCTGTTATGCATACCTGTCCAAAAGCATACGTCTCTGGTTTCCGCCGTTCCTCATCAGACACAGGAGTCTCTGAAGCTTTCAAGTACCGCTCATATTCCGGTTGACTGAGAGTAAGTACTTTTTCCAGCGATTTTCCCTGCATCACAAATTAGTATCTGCCGCCTTCGTAACAGCTGGTTGCAATGTACCATGATAGATAAGATTGTTTCTTCAACGTCAAAACTCTTATCTACATCGATCGCGTAAACTCCGTCTTTCCATCTCAAATATATAGACGCAGGTAACTGTGCTCCTCGCGTATATCTGTTGGGCTAAACGCAAGGTGTAAGTTAACTTGCTTGCACTTTCCTGCTTCTGTTTTTTTCCCATACCTGGCTTGCAAATGCTTGTGACAATACAGATGTATCAACAGGTCTATTGTTGCTTAATGCAAAGTAAAAATGCGACAGGACAGCAGTGACAGAAGATGTGGAGCCCACGTAGCGCTTGCCCAGATCACGGGCCATCTGTGCTAACCGCTGCAAAAAAAAAAAAACCTGTGATTAGCATACCGCACGCAAAATCTAGATTTATGAACATATAAATACCTGGTCTTTGGATGATGTAATGTAAGGCTGCAATGCTTCATAGTCGAAATCAGAGGGTTGTGTGATATCTTCCAAGAACTTTGGGAAATTATATGTATGCGTGCGTGGGTCTTTCATGTAGTGAATGCCGGGACTACCATTTCTTCTTAATATCCCATTCAAATTTACACCTGCGCAGGTTACTGCCTGCTTACTTGAATAGAACTCGATCGAGACCGTGTGCCAGCGTCGCAACAGGTGGTTGTTGTGGCGGTTCAACCTCTATCCAAGATGTTAGCCCAAGCTATTTAGGAAATGAAAACAATGCAGGTTTTCGTTACCTTTGTAACGCGCCGGTTTAAGTTTTACTAGTTGATTTCGCTTCTTTGAAAGCCTTTTGAGCCTCAAATGTAATGGTGTTCTTCCTCTCTTTTTTAAAATGTAAACTTGCTCTCGTGGTTTCTGTGAACAACGCGAATCAGATCTTGTTCGTGCATGCCTGGCAACTATTCTTTTCTCTCTCTCTCACCAATACAGCCTCAACATTTTCGGTGCCTGCTGCTTGGCTGTATCTGGCCACTTGACAAGCACTGTCCAATGTGGCGTATTGATAACATGACAATGGAGATCGCAGCTGCGATCTGTGTACAATCGATCGGAGCATCCCGAACTCGTCGTTCTGGGAAAAAAAAAGAAGACAAAGAAATGCTCACAGTAATTCAGGGGATAGCGGACTTTATTGTCTGCATTGTTGCGAAAGATACAATTGCCAGATCGTTTGAACAATCTCGTCTAGCACGAGCGTGATATCTTCATGTACAACGGCCGGAAGTCTATCACGTTTTAATCCTAGCCACTCCATCGGCGGTGTAGCATCGCCCATAATTTGAAGCTGTGGATTAAAGTTGACTGGTACTTCTGAGGTATAAACAAGCGGCGATGCTCCTTCGGTTTCTTCTTCTTGCAAAGAATGATGTGATGTTTGTCGGCTGGGGCTTCGCACACCCACACCGCTGTCGAAGCTTTCTTCATCAGCTGCTTGCTGTTCCCCGGCAGGCTTGGATATCGATAACGTTTCCTGGGATGAGGTCGGCTGTATACGACGATCTTCTTTAGCGCGGCCCATTTGCTCATTGAACATGTTTACAAGTTCCTGCAGATATCGGATCAAGCCCAAGTTCAGAGACACATTGATACGTCCGCCAAAGTTGGCTGTAAATGTATGTTTCACGAGAAGTTCCTGCTGCACAGAATCCATCTGTATCGTGGTGCTTGGAATGCCAAAGATGGATACACCGTTAGCTACTGATTTGCTGCTGGCACTAGTGCCTTTGCTGTCAGAAGCAACAGGCGTCGTTGCAGCCGGTGGTGGCGATGAAGTCGGTGACGAAGGAGCAGTCACTGGCTGCTGTTGCTCTGTTTGCCTTTTGGCATCGCGTTTGGCGAGCAGTTTATCTCCAGGAACGCTTTTGAGCAAAGCCGCCTTGTGCAAGTGAATACTCATTTGTCGATTTGTTTCCTCCGCGCCGAATTGTTGATCCAAGACAAGGCGCAAATTTTGTGCATGAACTTCAACGTTATCAACATCCTGGAACTGGCTTGGATATACAATGAGCTGCACTGAATCCAGGCGGACATCTAAGTGACTTGACTGTAGACTAATACGTGGTGAAAAAACTTGTCGTTGCTGCTGTTGCTTCTGGGGTGGACGTTGCTCGAACTTTGACGAGGATGGTGCAGACAATCCAGCTTCCAGTTTCTTCTTTTCCACAAGCTCCGTTAACCGCTTATACATGGTCACTATGACAGGCACGGTCTTGATAGACACGCATGCTAGCAATGGTTCCACCACGATACTTGCTACCAGGTTACAGCTTGAGACTTGCTCCGATTGCAATATCCGTACATTAAATTCAATGCGATCTTGAAGCATATCCAGAATCTGTTGATATTCGTATTCAAAGATGGCGCTGAAACCGTCCATGTAAACTCGGAGGGAAGGTATAACGCTGATTGCATCGTCGCGAACTTCCATATGTTCTCCGCGCACATCGGATACCGCGCACAGTGCTATCTGCTTGAATTGCGCATTGCCTGATAAGCGGCCTTCCAATACAATATCTATCGAGTCCAAATGGACATTTGCACCGCGTGAAATGCCAGGTTTGTTGTGCGTATTTATCATCATGTTGCTAGGTTTAGCGGTAACTATGCCGATGGCTTGACCCAGATCGGCAGAGAGGATGATGCTCTCGACCTGTATTGCGACATATCTCGCAAACGGTTTGGGTGCAGAAGTCGATGATTCATCCGTACGTGGATGCTGCTGCTCTGGGGCGTCCGGTGTTGCTGTGAACCAATATGCATCGAGGATAAAGATATCCTGCAAGTGTCGAACATTAAGATCACCCATCACTGTGGGCATGCGGATAGCAATTGAAATATCGTCTCCGCCCTCTGTATACTGGCGACGTCGTGAAATGAGCATGGCGTTCAAAAGTACTTGATCAATGGATGCTGTCAGACATGGTTCAGGTGAGAAATGGTGCTTGACAACAACAGATACGTTCCGTAGCGAGCCGACGCAGCTCATACTCCTCAGGGTACTATTGGTTGTAAATGAGTTCATTAGGAACTCGCTCTCGTTCCAGCTGAGAGTGCAAACAACCTTCGACGCCGGCTGGCAAGACAGGTGCAGTTTGGTGCTCGAAAGACGAAGGACAAGAGATGCATTGATATTAGGATCGAGGGTAGCAGACGAAGAAGATGAAGAGCTTGTTTGCACAGCCTTTCGCTCACTTGATTTTTGCATGCCAAACTTGAGACCTGCAATCACTTCCTGGAGGAACTGAACAAGCGAAGGATGCAATGTATTATCACTCTCGTGGATCATTATATCGCCGTGGATACGTCGGGGAGCATCCGATACGGATGATAGTCTTCCCAAGGGTGTCTGATAAGTCACCCAAGCAGTCAACCCTGGGATAACCACAGTAGCTACTCTGCTGCTATTATCTTTGCTACTGCTGCTGCATTGCTCGTTTCCAGATCGTTGCTTCTTGTTCTGCGCTTCTCCTGAATGCCTTTTGGGATACATTCGAAGTGTGCCGCTCTTGTATTTAAACGAGCCTTCCACATCTAGATACACAATCTCGCTGTGATTCGTTGCATCGCTGCCAGAAGCCGAGTTGCTATCGATATCGCTCGTATTACTTTCATTGCTGCTTTTACCAAGGTTTGCAAACGCATCGACTCGATCCTTGCTCTTGACATAAATGACGCTCAACGCATTGAGGTATTCTGAAAATGCACCGTCAATGTCAACTTCAAATCCACCAACTTCGGCATCGATCTTGACAAGCTGTCTCGGTTTTTCATTCTTTGTGTAAACATGGCATGCAATAGATGGAAGCTGCATTTGGTTCATACGAGGATGCTTGTCTGCAGAGAAGTGCTCTTCATTGTTCTGGTCGAATCTCTTGACAAACTGCAGGGAGATGTTACTCAGCTGCGCTGCTGTCTTTTCAACGTCCTTTGTCAAAAAGTGCATGGATGCAATGGATAAGAGAAGAGCACTGGTCTCCTTGGGAGAGTGGTAAGTATCAGACACCGAGCTTTGATCGAGTGGTATTGCAAGCCCTAAACGGCGAACATTCAATGACAAGACTTTGCCCTCCAGCAACGAATGCGGTGCAGCTTCGTGAGTTCCAGGCGCTTCTCGTTTGAAAGAGCTGACGAGTCGTTTGGTGTTTGCGGTCAATCGGTCCAGCTCGGTTCGCTTTTGTTCCTTTTTCATTTTGAGCTCGGCATCGTAGTAAATGTACATTTCGGCGAGCTTTCCCAATGCGATCGGCTGCATAACTGTTTGTATCCGCTTAAAATCGATGTAATACGTTTCGAGGTTGTATCCGCCAGATCCAGGTAAATGGTTCTGCACCTCAAAGTCGGCTACAATGTACGCAAGCCGATTACGTCTCTTTGAGGCGAGCGCTTCGTTGTTGTGTTCAAGAGAGAGAGCGAATTTGTGGCCTTTAATGCTCCACAGCAATCGATCTTGATCACCGCTAACTCTGTTGGATATACAGGCTTCAAAAACATTGGACTCGAAGACACCAGTTGCCGCTGGACTATCGGCGGATATTCGCAAACCTTTCAAGCTGATATCCATGCCATACTTGAATACTTTTTGGGATGCAGATGGAGTTACGGCCAAGTCCTTCTTCCGCCGCTTTCGCTTATCGTATGAAAGTACTTCCAGTAATTCACTGATCTCGTTGCCGACTAGAGACTGCGTGGTCAATAACGAGTCGATCATATTGACGTTCAAAGTCAGAGAGATATAGTCAACAAATATCCTTGATTTCAACCACAAAATGGTGACTCCATCTTGGCTCTCGCTTCGAATACTACCTGTGCTGCGGATACCAGGTATGCTGAATGTGCCTCCAGAGTATTCTTCTTGCATTTGCTTTTGCTGCTGCGCAAGTGGATTGCTATTCTTTGTGATCAGATGCAGTTCTTGCTTTGCTAATTGCACCGCATATTTCTGCACAGGAGCTCCTTTGATTACGGTATCTTGCACAAGCACAAAAAAATCGCTGATATTGTATTCAACACTTAGCGACGGTAAAAGATCAACGTGGATGCCGAATTTGTTCAGCAAAAATTGCAGCTTGATATCGTACTTCATAACTGGAATCGAGCTTCGATGATGTTGGCTGGATGTTGTTGGCATGGAGACTTTGCGCTGCTCTTCCCACTCCGTCAACAAGTTTTGGAACAGGAATACGTACCGCTGGCCTTGCTCGGCTCTCCAGTCTTCAACAAAGCTGTATAGACGCAGTGGTCTCTGCGGTGCATGGACATTGAATTTGTGAATATTGGAAAAGACATTCAGTATATCTTTGGTGTTTGCTGAGCTACCAGTGCTCTGTTTCTTGGCGCTCCGAGCCGGCTGCGATATATTCGAATTCACATTGACGCCTTCAAGTGAGATAACCAGTAGCTCGTTAACTAGTGGATGATTCCTCGTCAAGATTTCATAGAAGCGAATATCTACGCAATCGATGCCACCAGCTGCTTCGAAAATCAATCGATTGCTATGAGCGCTACTTGCATTTCGCCGCGACGCCTTTGTGGAGCTGCGTACACCGGATCCAGTATCCGAGTCAGCTTTATCAGAAGATGCAAATAACGGCAACGGTGTCAGTTTTGGGTTTGAGAACAAAGCAGAACCTTGGATTTTCCGAACGAGACTCTGCATCGTCAATTTCTGCGCTCGCGCACAAATATCAATTTCCTGGACCGAAACCAACGCCTGTGCAACAATGTCCACTTGTTTCAATATCTTTTGGAAATCAAAGGGTTTTCCAAATTCTTCTTCGGGAGGTCTCAATAGAGAATTCGACGACGCTGTTCTCGTAGCATGCGATAAGCTTCTTAGCTTGGTTGTAAATACACGCTGTACAGTCAGCATGTGCCTAGCAAAAGCCAAGATCGCTGGATTTAAGGTGATTTTGATGGTATCGATGCCTGCCTTGGCAACAACGTCCAAGTAACCATCGCGCGCCAGCAACCTAGAGTCTGGTTTCTCCTTTATCACGCGTTCCTCCTCGTGGCTTCCGATCAATGGACGTTTGTAGACGCTATCCAGCAAAAAGTCTACATTGTCAATAACGATACTGTTATCATCCATCTCTTGCTCCTCTTCAAAGATGCAAAAGTCGAAGGATTTGATGCGAACTTTTGCCAGGTTCATCGACGATATCAAGAACTCTGCAACAGGATCCAAGGGTATATCTTCCCGGGCGAGAGGCTCCCTATCGTTCGCCAGCAGCGGCCTTTGCTTAAATGGCTGTGTAAATAATCGACATTGAGATATATCTTGTTTGCTGATCTCCCAGCTCCTCCACAGCGAAAATTTCTCGACTACATTGTCGAACATCGATTTCGAATCGAGGCTTCCGGCGTTGACAGCTTTTGATAAACGGAATTGTAAACTAGCTCTGGAGCCTGTGTTCATCGTTCGTAAGCAATATCTCATTCTAGCGAGCAGTTTCCATCCGACGTCGTTGCGGAAATTGCGCGAGCCAAGGCGAAGAACATTCGTCGGTTTGGTCAGGAACAAGGGATCGCCAATAGCAGCAGGTAACTGTGAATAATTTGCTAACTCGTTGATGAAAAGCTGGATGAGACGCGATCTTTGCTCTTGGAAATTCTCCAAGATAGCTTTCAAGTCGTCAACAAACGCAAGCCAAGAGTAGACAGCGCCAGCCAAAATTTCCACTGCTTCGGTGATGATAATAGTTGACAGATTGTCGATTTCGAGGTTAAAGTAGTTCGGTTTCGTTGCTCCGAGCCATCGAAACAGAAACCCGCTCAGCTCCAGATCGATCATCAATAGTTTACTTGCGACATCCTCGTCATCTTCATCAATGGATGGGTCCAATGCTGAATGCCGGCGTGATTGAGGTATACCGAACATGATAGGTTGATGTATCTGATCGTGTCGTGCACCAACGTAGTAGACTTTGCAGTTCAAATGTCCAAGATCGATGTGTACTCTGGATTCTCTCAAGACCATTTTTGACTCTGCGACGGATTTTTTCTTTTCATCGTAGGCTAGATCTTCAAATCTGACACTACCGATCATGCTAAAATCTCTGAGCACTACGTCTGCCGAGCAAAGCATCGACTCCTCCGAATCGTATTGAGTCTTGATATACGTTCTGCCGTCCTTGTAAGAAGGAAGATCGTCTGGAAGCATGACATTCTGGATAAAATGGAAATGCGTCCCCGGTAACGATACTGCAAAGCGTGTGCATACAAATCGCTCTGTAAGGTACCGCGTCAGTTGACCGACATAGTCAATTTGGAGCGTATCCAGCATTGTCTCAAGGTCCCAGTCCTTTGAAAGAATGATCGTCAACATTGTAGATGAAAATAACATTGCTTTTCGAGCGCTTACATAACGATTAATTGTCTCTGTTACTTCCTGCACAATTTTGACGAGAATAGGAGTCATCAAAATTTGCAGTGGTTTGGTTGCCTCAAGCACCGTGGTCACGATAACTTCATTTCCAGTGCTATCGTCGTCATCCACAGCCTCCTCCTCACTGTCTTCTTTTTGCGATGTTCCGAGAATGTCTTCGTGTCCTTCGGGATAGTCTTTGGACTCGGGAAACAGAAACCCTGTCTCTGTAAAATCCGGACCCAACCCTGAATCCCGTTTGTTATCTTCATCCTAAACATATATGATTAAAATGAACTGCGACCAATCCAGATATATACAATATCCAGCGTACCTTTAAGGCTTCAAATCGAGTCTGAGGTGGTGGCAAGTAAGGATGGAAAAAGCCATGCGATCTGCCTCCAGGGGTAGCCGCTCTTTTCACAGAATAGCGGTTGAGGTAACCGCTGTAAGGTATAGAAGGAGGAATAGCCGTTTCTCGTGATTTACTGGAAGTTAGTTTTTCTTCTGCACTGCTAAATGTAACAAAATGATCTAAAATGCAAAGGTCAGCATTGTTCGCTTTGTAAAGTCGACATATTTTCATACACATACTATCCGCATCCGATTCTGAGGCAGATTCGGCACTGTATTGCTCATACGCTTCTGCTATTTCGTCTAAACCGACGTTGTGACCAGCATGGAGGTTCAGATCATCGCCGGAATACGCCGTGTGGAACGACTCGTTATCCATAGATGGACCGCTTCGCATGGAGTGTCTCTCGAGCTGCAAGTGATTTGGTCTGTGGGGTATATCTAAGGAGCCTGCCCAATCTCCAATGTATGAGCTTGAGCTGGGCACCTCGCTTGGCCTGCTGAATCCCCCGAAAGGTGATAATTCCGACGTCTTTTTCGCGCACAATGCATCGTCTTGATTGACTATAAATAAAACGAGTCAGTGTATGAATCGGACAAAGAGTAACAGCACGAATATCAGTTACCTGTGTGGAACGATTGGTATAATGGAGCATAAAGCACTCCAACGTGATTTTCCCGCTGTGCACCTTCTAATCATTGCTAAGATAAATACACTGCATTTTTACACTGTTAACCCGAATAGCTCTTTTACCTTGTTCCTTGTTGTAAAGATGTGTGCAACGTCTTGTGGGATTGTCTTGTGCACGGATAAAGTTTTGCTGAGCTTTTCGCAATCGTTTCCATTCCTTGCTGTGACGGAATATGGTCAAATCCATGCCTGTATTCATGCGAGCTACTTCGACCCACGAAAATTCATCCTAGCTTCTTGGTTAGCGAAGGAAAAAACCTTACAATTCGCCAATTTTTTTTTTACTTACACGCGGAGAGCTTTTTGTATAGTCTTCTTGATTCGCAACAGCTGTTGCTACTATTTCCGGGATATGGACGCTGATCCGCTGGTTATACTTTTCATTCACAAGGTTGTCAAAATTGAGATTAAGGCCGGCGCTAAGGCAAGCGTTGACAGCGCTGTTTTCGTTTATGAGATAGACATCGATTTCTTTAATGGAAGTCTTGACAAAGGTGACATCTGGATCTGCAGCCGGAGCTACTTCGGCCGGCACTGCGTTGTCTTCATCAATCATGTCATACACAAATGTCTGTCCAAAGCTTGCAGTGCCCAGAAGAAAAGATGGTTTGACCTCGCCGAATATACGTCCCACTTCGAATTCCCAGTGGCAAAGATAAGTAGCGACGTCAGGTAGCGGACCAAAGAGACGATGCGCATAGATGTTAAGTTCTATATCAATACAGGCATGTCAGTTACATTCAAATCGACGTATCCATGCAGTACGTACCATCAATGTACAGGTAGTTGCCTCGATCCCGCACATTTCTAGTTCTTATAAACGCCTTTTTGGAACTTGGATCGACATAGCTCTCTCTTGTCCACGTTATAGGGCTCACATTTACATACATATCTAACGCGACGATCATTAGCCAACGCTCGAAGACAGTTTTTCGCCACATGTACCCATATAAATATCCAGATTTCTCAGCTCTACTTGGAGTTCCTGAAAGTCCATCTGTGAATACTGGGTACAGTCGTACAGATTTTCCGG
Source organism: Rhizomucor pusillus (assembly GCF_041956525.1). NCBI lineage: Eukaryota > Fungi > Mucoromycota > Mucoromycetes > Mucorales > Lichtheimiaceae > Rhizomucor > Rhizomucor pusillus. Next base: position 1,716,025 of record NW_027192147.1, read on the forward strand.
CAGGAGAAGTGAGCCATCTTGTACGTCGACCAAAATGTAAGCTTCGAATGGGTCATCGATAGGCTGGAAACTGCTGTTAATTATCTTGCCAAATCCTCTGATATAGAATTTCATCGTTACCTTTGCATCGGCTTGTTTCTTTTTCATTTCCAAATATTCCCGTTGGTTTTGCCTTCGTTGACGATATTCATCAATCGTCGAGAAATTAACCCAAGCACCCACGTAGTTGTCACGCAGAATTATAAGGTATCGTATAACAGTGCCGAACAGTTTGCATATCACACCATTCAGCTATTTAAAAAAATCAGCATCAGCAGGAACAGATACCAATGCCCTTTCGTACCTTGATGTCTAGGTTCAAGGATTCAATGTGATGAAGAACATCCACGGTGTTGTAATATTCATAGGAGCCATCGATGGTGACATTGACAGCGACTCCAAACTGTGCATTTTCCTCTTCGAGAAATGCGTGCAACGTGTGAGAAGTTTGCAGAGAAATGCCAATTTTGACATGTTCCAGCTGATTGACAATAGTTAGCATAGATCACACAATATGCTACGCAAGCTTAGTCCATACCGCTGCTCGGAACTTGACAATATTAACTTCAGGTTCATAGTCAGTAAATGGTAGCTTCATGTTAAAATGGAGTTTTTGTGAATGCAATTTGATGTAAGCTAGATATTAGGTTGAGCATGACATGTCTTAGCCGAATCAAGTGTATATAGATGTGTCTTACCATTGTCTTCTAATGAATTAGGATTGCTGATGATATTATGTTCATTGACGCAAAGATAAATTAACGGATCGGAAACGATGGCATTAAATGTGTATGTAACGGGTATAAAATGCAGAATATCAGGAGGAGGTGATGATGTCCAATCTTTGACGAGATCTTGGAAAAGAAATACGTGATCACGTAGAAGGAAAACTCTGGGCTTTTCAATGGAGAAACCAATAGTCCATTCTCGATGAGCATTCCACACAAGCGGGGAAGGCATATCGGTGTGAAACTGCGAAAAAAATTTAAGCTAAGCGTTCACCTGCTAAATAGTAATGATAAGTAGAAGCTTACATCGATGGCCTTTGCAGTGATAAGTGACGCATAATTGACGCTCGTTGATGCGTCCACCTTTTTGAGATGTAGTTCGATGGTCGACGTGGATCCGTCAGCACCGGAAACGTAAGGTGTCACACTTTTGATACTTGAGCCTGCAGCGGCCTTGATATCAATCCAACCGTAGGGTCGCGTGTAGAAGCCATCTGCACCCAAGTCAAGATCCGCAGCACCCGAGTCGTACCTCCAGTCCTAGGAACCACTAAGTGGGAAAAGAAAAGGCGCGTGGATCCTTCCTTACCTTTGAACGCTCTCTTGTTGGTATACGCAGAGTAGCTTCTGTCTCAAAGTCGACCAAAAACTCGAATGCAGTCGGGACTCTAGGCTCGCCAGGTTGCCTATACGGAGTTGGCGGGACGTTGCGGTGGGAGTTGGGATAAAAATAATCTTGAATGCTCGTTCTAGCAACAGTAGCAGCGTCAGAGTTAAAATTTTTCCCTGGAATATACACAATGCAGTCGTTTCCATGTTCATACCTCTGACGATCTGTCCATGGACCGTAATGGATCATTGCGTTCCAAACAGATACGCGTACACCCCACTCTGGTGGCAGTCCTCCGTTTCCAACGTCGATTCCCACCCCTGGATTCGCAATCGCAGCAGTCGAGGGTACTGGGCCGGGTACATCGGCGTAATACCGGATTTTCATTTTACTGCATTCTAGCAGGTTATTTACGCGTGCGTACTCTTCGTGGAATGTGGTTGAGCGGTTGGACGCCGTGTCGCTCTCCTGGTATCGTGCATGCATGAGATCATGCATATGCTGCATATGACCAAACTGCCTGGTCCGAGTAGCTGGATGAAATAGCTTCCGGAATGGCATGGATACGCCGCTCCACAGACTAGGTTTTTTGTGCAACAATAACAATGAGCAAGAACTTTCTTGATTTGAATGCGGATGGTAGCACAAAGTATACCTGTGAAAAAAGCTGGAACGCTTCCGAACCTCGACAAATGATACCGGTTCCTGGCGGCTTACATAGTCCATGTTGTCTTTAAGACTAATACGCGGGCTGCGAAGCACGAGATCCAGAACTGATTTGTATTGATCCATTTCTACACGCGGTGCCATTGTGCTCCATATCCCATTTGCTTGCACCAGCTCGCCGACAATCATAGAGCGGAGCTCGTTGTTACCGATCATTACAGCACCGGTCGTGCACTCAAACTGGATAGGCATGAGACGTCTGAGAAGCGACGCCTCCACACCCGGGGAAAACACCTGACTTTCCGGGTCCTGATCTTTCATTGCATTGGATTCTAATAGCGTTTTTACACTGTTCAGATGCTGTTTAGTTGATCTCTGTGCATGATACGGACCTTTGGATGACGTTGACGATGATGATGGAGAAGAAGATGGAGTGCCGAGCCCTAATATTTGACTCATAGCTTCGTACGCCGGTATATTGTTGTATATAAACCACTCCAATCCTTGAACGTTGCATACAATCCGACAGGGCAGTTTACTTTGATTGGTGCCTTTGGGAAAGATAAAATGTTGTCAGAAGATTGATCTGATGTGATCTCACTGCTGCTCGTTGTACCTTGCTTTTCAATTTCGGCATTTCGTACGTTAAGCAGCCAGTACTGAATAGATATATGACCCTTCACAATAGATATGGATTGATTCGTCGATAGATAGCGTAGATTTTTGAATAAAATACGAGCACCCAGCAGCGTGACCCGTATTGAGTCTAAGAAGTAGCATAGCAATGTGTCTAAGTGATATTATCTAATCGTAGTGAACGAATCACACAGCCCGTACCAACTTCAATGTAGGCGTTGAATCGTCTCCAAGTGTACTGATTGATCAGCCAGGTGAGAATGTAACCAAGTGCACGGTTGAAGTAGAATAGGAAAAATATGACGACCACTACGACCACGAGACAGTACACCACAAACATCCAAAAGTCGGATACTGTCTGGACATTTAGGTTCGAAGTGGCCGTCGTCGTTGAGCCGACAACGCTCATGACCATCTTTCCTCGTTAAGGTGTACAAAGCAGTGTGTGAGATCCCCCAGTCGCTGGTGGTTTAAAGAGAGCGCCGTACGAAAGAGTAAGGAAGACCAAAAAAGTCGGAAGTACAGGTTTTTTTCCTTCGCGGGAAACGATGTTTACGGTTGTCCAGTGTGCATGAAATTCGCGCTTACATTTCTGTCAGGTACAATTTGCAAACTTGGACTCTGCGCATAAGTGAATGGTGCTGATAAAGTAAAGCGCATAGTAATTTGGACATTGCTCTCCATTGGTCTTGCACCTACGCGACCTAGTACCTTGCATTTACAAACTGATGGTCAGATTATGCATCCTGAAACTAGTAAGTAATTCAATAAAGCCCTCAGTAGAATAATGTGCAAGCAATAAAGATGTTTGTTTGGAATCAAAGATTTAGAATATGTATATTGCTTTTTTATAGCTTTTTTTTTGTATAAAGTTTATTCCGCGATGGATAGCATATCCATCACTGAAAATCAGAGGCATCAAATAAATAGAACTCTACAGACCAGGAGGTGAACTATCGAGCTTTGGCGATGCGAAGTGAAGGAACTTAATAGCTTGCTGCTGTAGTTCTGCGATAGACATTTGTAGTACCCCAAAATGCAAGTTAAAACGTTGCAGCTGCGCAATTTGCTGTAACTGGCATCGTTATCACGCACTCGAACGGCGAAGCAGGGCACTGTTCAATCAACGTTGTTCTTTGTTTACCGCTCGGTACAAAGAAGGTGTCTTGTTCCTTTTCACCGTTCTTGCATAGCATAAATGGACCTCTTATAAGCATTTTCGATTAGAAAACATGTCTTTATGCCGTAGACCGTATTCTCAACAACTACATCTAGGCAGTTATTTGTTTGTTCAAGTGAGTACCTACTATCTGTCAGTCTGAAGCAAATCCCATTTGACTTACGGGCATGCATGAATACCAAATATGGTTGAAAACAAACACCAGATCCGTTTTGCCACTATTTTACACATCACCTACTAAACAACAAGATACCATCAGCTCATGAAAGTAACAACGGCAAAAGTAGTAACATTAAATGAAGGTAAAATAAAAGGACAAGGAGGTGTGGGCGAAGGTATATCATTCGGATAATATATGTACAATATGATCAATAATAACAATAGGACAAACATGAAGACGGGAAAAGAAAGAATTGTGAAGGTTTCGTTGGACTATCTTTGATGGCACATCTCTCTCTCTCTAACAAGTTGCACACGCAAGTTTTCCTGTATAGTAACAGAGAACCATCGCAAGGAATATGAGCGCAAGTTGCTGTCCATTGAAAGTGAGTTCATCGGATATACTGACGATATTCTGGGTCTTTACGCCAACAAGGTATAAATATATCAGTACACGCGACAATTTCGCAATAAATTAAAAAATGGAAAACTGTACCTGCGACTGTTGCTGCTGATTCTGATTTGGAAGCATACACTCTTCTGCTGCACCGGCAAGCTGCTGCCTCTTTTCTCGTTTGGAGGAAGATGGTGGTTTGTTCGCAGTGAGCTCAACTTCGACGCGCTGGCCTTCCATTTCATCACCGGTCGTGTAGATACGAACGCTAGCGAGCGTGGATGATACATCTACGCGTGTTCCAGAGGCAGGTGCTACCGTTATATCGAATCCATGTGGGTATCTTGAGGCATGCACGCGGATATCTGTGCACCACGCTCGAGGTTTGCTGTGATGTCGATGTTTAGCGATATATGTTACAATGTATTTTCCCGTCTTGTCATCAAACTCTTCCTTGATGACCTTGCCAGCTACGCGACGGATATATGGAGGGCAACCATTCTCGTTGAGGTAACTGTTCAGTCGTACAAGAGGGTTATCTGCCCATTCGATGTTGCTAATATACATGGCTTCAGTGCCGCGTGAGCTTGGGTGGAATATCCATCCGTAAAGATCAATTGGTTTTGAGGTGGTTTCGCTTAGAGCATCAGCGACGCTTGTGGCTGCAGTGTACACGGTACCCGTAGAAGAATCGGTTTCAATAGTGGCGAGGATGGTTGCATGGTGCAACGTTGACATGGTATCTCGTAGTAACCAAGATACCAGGTAATCCTTTTGGCTGAAACGCTCCAACACTGTTCCGCTGTGGAACAGACTATCCCCTGTTACAATGATTAAGGTAAATAATATTACTGATGATAGCGCTTGTTGGAAATACTTGCAGACTTTTCTTGCGCCGAGGCAAAAAATGGTTGAGCAGAGCTGCTGTGGAGACCATCCTCCGGAGATGATGCCATCGAAACGGATCCATTTTTTGTTCTTGTCAGTATACATTTTGACATCTTCGTGGTCTTCTTGAAGTATCCACTGTTCATCAATGTCGCTCGCAGAGAACGTCTTTAGTAAGTTTATACTTTGAGATTTTGCTAGCAGGTGTCGATGTGTAGGATATAAAGATTGGGGTTTCTCCTCCTCCGCTGCAGCAGCAGCGCTTTCGGGTATCTGTATCTTTTGGGTGGTATTGGTGGCGCATTCTGGCGGCGGCAGTGATTGCTGCTCGATGCTGCTCAGTGTACTGATACTGCTAGGTTCAGGAGCTAGCTCAAAAAGCGGCGAATCTGAGCGAGATGTATCATTATCTGCGACGACGAGATCAAAATGTTTTTTCTTTGTAGCTGTCCCTCGTAGATCTCTAGTATGCGGCCTAATGGATAGTCAACAAGGAAAGCCTGGAACGTTCCATAAATCCATTCTACCTTGAGCCTGCTAAAGTATCTTCCGGAAAGGGGATAGGGGCTTGTCGATGATGCATGCAAGATTCACGATTCATTGGAGGCTGCTGCAGCGGCAACGTTGCTGGCGGTCGATTCATCTTCGTTCGAATGACCTTTTTCTGCAAATACTCGTTAACGAGCGCGATAGCTAGCGGCCGTCTCGCCATGGACTTTTTTGCGAAACCAGGCACCCATCCCTTGAGATTTTCTTGGATGACATAGGTGACCCGAGTTGCTGGAAATGCTCCACCTATCGGCTGCAGCACCCACCCTAAAAGCTATCAAAATCAAGATTGTTGATCTGTCAATCGTCGCAGACTCCTTGTTGTCGTCTTCTGTAGAATTTTTAAATATTACCTTAATATCAGCCCGCACACGACCTTGAACACGTGGGACACGAGGTGTTTCTACAGACGTGCATGCAAAAAATATAGCATCGTCTCCAGTACATTCAATCTTCTCCACAAGGGCAGTGTCCCGTGGCTTGTTGCCAATAGTGTTGCCACCACAGAGGCTGCATTCATCAATCAAAGGATAATTGTGTTATGGAAGTTATCAGTTTTCTCAAAAGTCGCTGCTACGTTGATTCCGTTCCGCTGCGTACCTCGGGAACGAACTTGCCTTGTCGACTTCGTAAGTTAACGAAGTGGTCTCGTTCAAATTTTCCACGAGAGCTCCATCCTCGTATCTAGACTAGTCAGTTGCCTGTGGTCTTCCATTTAAAGCGGGGTTCCACCTACTGACTGTCCCACAGCTTCCTCATGCCAATGACGTAGAAAATAGATTGCGGAGAAAATCCGTGAATAATAGCTTCACCCTTGAAGATCGCCGCCTTATCGGCGGCTTTCATGTACACGACGACGCCACTCTTGTGCTTGAGCGCCTTTTTCCAACCTTCAGTCTCGCGTATAACCTGTTTGAGTGACGACATTGCTGTTTCAGCCTGGTGGATATGGTACGCTGGCGAAGTGAGGAGCGGGTTCACAAAGCCGGGCGCAACGTGGTTAAGCGTTGCGATCGACGGCACAATGTCATTGCGTGATGAGGTGGTGGTGTTGTTGTTGTGGTCAGCAGTAGTTGCCACCATGACGCCTAAGCGGAAAGAAACCCGGTTTCAGAGTTGCGCTGCCCTCCTTTGTGCTGCTGCCCGCCCGGGAAAGGGGAACAAGTAGATTTTGACAGGGCGGCGCAAGCGTGCATTGCAAGGAGTGAGTGACTCGGTGCCTCGCAGCACTTGTGGGCATTCGCTGATATCACTAGGGGGCTGTGAAAGACGCGCGCGCACAAACTCGACTGCTAGTAGCTTAAAGTTCCAGATCAAGCAAATGATGACGAGGAAGGAAACAAGTTCTATTTACATATGAATATACACTAACGTAGCCTAGATACCGCCCATGTTGATATACTTGAGATTGAGGTAATCTTCGATACCATATTTCGAGCCTGTGCATATATGTGAGCAAACGAATTAAGGCGTCGCATTGTTTACACATGTTTACACATGTCAACTGACCTTCACGTCCGACACCGCTCTCCTTGATACCACCGAAGGGTGTGTAGCAGCTTGACAAGATAGGGGAGTTTGCCCCTACCATGCCAGTCTCAAGCTTTTCAGCGACGCGCCAGATACGTCCAATATCACGCGAGTAGAAGTAGCTAGCAAGACCAAATTCAGTGTTGTTCGCCAATTCGATAACCTCGTCCTCAGTTGAGAATTCAAAGAGGGCTGCGATGGGGCCAAAGGTTTCCTCAGAGGAAATAAGCATTTCCTTGGTCATGCCAGTAACGACGGACGGTTCGAAGAAGTTGCCTCCCAAATGCTTGCCGCCAACAAGGACCTCGGCACCTTTGCTGACAGCATCGTCAATGTGGCGTTGCACCTTGTGGATTGCCTTCTCGTTGATCAAGGGACCGTGCGTGGTATCAGGATTGAAACCGTGTCCAACCTTGAACTTGCCAACTCTTTCGGCGAGCTTTGAAGCAAACAGCGGGTAGATGCCCTTTTGTACATAGATACGGTTCGCGCAGACGCAAGTCTGACCAGAACCTCTGAATTTGCAAGCCAAAGCACCTGGACAATGATTCTCTTTGTGAGAAAGGATTTTTTAAAAGTCTTGTGCAGATATATAACTAACCCTCAACTGCAGCGTCTACATCAGCGTCGTCAAAGACAATGAAAGGAGCGTTGCCACCCAACTCCATTGAAATCTTCTTCATGGTTCCAGCAGACTGCTGCATTAAAAGTTTACCCACAGCGGTCTAACGTGAATTGTGGTTAGCATCATTCCCAATTTTGTGTCCCCGACTGTGTGCATAATTCTTACCGAACCGGTGAAGGAGATCTTCTTGACAATAGGGTTTGTGCATAGTTCCTTGCCTACATCAGCGACGTTCTTTTCGGTAGTCACGACGTTGATGACACCCTTGGGAATTCCTGCACGCTCGGCGAGTTCACACAGAGCCAAGGCAGAGTAGGGCGTTTCGGCACCGGGCTTGATGACAACCGTGCATCCCGCAGCGAGCGCGGCACCGACCTTGCGAGTGATCATGGCAATAGGGAAGTCTATGGGAAAAAGTCAGCAATGGTTCATATTCCATACGACGTGTTTGACATACTCCAAGGAGTGATGATGCCGACAACGCCGACAGGTTGCTTGATGGTGATGAAACGCTGGTTTGGAATATGCGAAGGGATGACGTCGCCGTAGGTGCGCACAGCCTCTTCAGCGAACCACTCGAAGAAACTGGCACCGTATACTACTTCGCCCTTGGCTTCAGCAAGCGACTTTCCATTCTCCCATGTCAAGATAGTTGCAAGATCGGATGCGTTCTCCATGGTCAGGTCGTACCACTTTTTCAAAATATCGTGGCGCTGCTTGCCAGTAGTGGTAGACCATGTTTTGAACGCGTCAGAGGCTACCTGGATGGCTCGCTTTGTATCGTTAGCGTCCATCTCTGGAAGCTTTCCAATCTCCTTGCCAGTAGCAGGGTCTATAATTTTCCAGCCAGTTTAGAATAAGTTTCCTCGTTGTATTTTATGACTAAGAACATACCATAGACGGAGAAAGTCTTGTCCGAGGAAATCCATTCACTGTTGATGTAGGCATTGTGCCGCAAGAGCTTGGGGTCAGAAAGCTACGTTTGACATGAGTACATGGAATAAGTGGCAAAGAGAGAAAACGCGGAAATTCACCTCTGGTATCTTGACAGAAGTTGTGAGCGTTCTTACAGCAGTGTTGGTCATTATGATCTTTCGGGATGCGTTGCGTGAAGTGTTCAGGCAGGCTCGAAGATATGGAGTTGGAAGCGTACGAAGCATGGGAGAAAAGCAACAGGAACTGGTCAAAGGGAAATGAGCATTTTGTATGAATAGCGGGGGTTCTGGCGGGGTATGAACCTTGTTACAGATCGCTTGTCCATTGACTCGAGAACAAGGCAATGTCAAGAGTTGTCGTTCGCCTTGGTTCGCAGAATGGTGCTGGTCATGAAACAAGCAGATCCATGGAAAATTTTACATCTGGAGAAAGTTTAGTCAGCAATACCAACTTTACGCTCAAATATTTGGCTACATCGGCCACAGTGTCTGCTGCATTTCTCGAGCGCTAATAAACTCCACATCATTCATTTGTTGACTAAAAGAACAGCAAGGAAAATGAATTGAAGAACACTCAAAATGACAGTAGCTTTACAATAAACGATTCCTCAAAGGGAATGTGTCACGATAATTGAGGGAGGTATCCTTGCATGAAGGCAGAAGAACATCAATTCAGAAAGATCATGCAGAAATAATTCGAGCTACGCAGTACATGACTGTATTGAGATAACAGAGGCATAGAAGCAAGAATATATTTATTTATAATAATGGAGGGCCTACTTTGCATATTCAGCCCACACGAAATGTGTCGATGAAAGCTTTGGCATATTTGAAAATATAAAGAAAAAGGCAGTATGGCGCAAGTCTTAAAGTATGGCAGAAAAGTTCCTGTATGTCAAAGCTTTATTGAGAACGTGTTTGCCGGTGCTGTTCCAACAATGGATCTTCAATGATCTCAATACTGCATTGGTATAGGAAAAGAAGAGAAAGAGAGGAAGTTCGAAGGTATCGAAGCTACATCTTTAGAACTTCATATTGTAGGCTGGGGCAAGTTTGTATCATAGAAGCCGACTATCCAACGATCTCCTAATGGCAACAGCTACGTCGTGATGAAATTGGAAAATTCTCATTGAAATGTTGATATTATTGGCTCGGCTAGTGGTCGAAATTTCCAATCCAAAATCCACTTGAGCGTAAATACTGCTAGTTTGATTTCCTGCTCCCGGGTCCTAAGAATTTGGAAACTGTTACTAACTTAGAGAATGAATAGACGCTTAAATATGAAGGATGCTTCGAAAGTCGGAGTTCTCCAGTTCACCCTGGAAGATCGTTTTGGCAGAGAGTGAGTGATAAGGTCTTACCTATCGATCTCTTGATAGTACGCCTGAGGATCAAAACTTTGCTAGAAATATATCAATTCCGTCTATAATGTCGCCCAAGACTGCCATTTCCATAAATCCATCCATTTTTTCTCCTGCAGAGATAAAAAGGGGATTTGATGTGGACACAAACTTCTCAGTCTGTGGTGAGCGGATCAATTGGCAATGAGAGCAAAAATGCGTATTCTGAGGCACTAAACTTATATAAAATTAAATAATAGGAGCGGGTGACAGCGATTTTATTAAAGTTTTGATTTAATAGTATAAAAACGATATATGCAACGACGGTCAGATCACCTGCCAACCACTATTTATTCTATTGGTAGTCCATCTTCTTAGACCTGATTCCCTTTTCTCATCGCACGTCCGTGAGACGATGCGTGTTTGATGAAGCGATCCTTGTATCAAGCAAACTCTTAAAACACTCTAAATCGAAGAATCTTTTTCTTTCGAGAATCTCGGGTTTTCCTCGCACGATGCAAGATATAGATCTGTTTGTCCCTAAAAAAAGCCCCACCAAATGTAGTAGATTTGTTGCCTGGGGGGAGGGCAATGTTTGTTGGGGGGACCAAAGTGGAGATCGCCGGGAGTCGGTGTTACCATGACAAATCATGATTGGATACATTTCAGCGCCATTTGTCTCTGGCTTCCCGTACGCATCCGATAACTTATCCGCTCGCAGCTTATCAGGGTCTGCGAGGCTAAACGATATTGCTCAAGCATAGCAACAAGATATATACTAGCTACAAGTTAACTAACAATAGTCTCATGCTAAAATGCGGGGGCTTTTACGGTTAGCTCAAGGACCATCGATGGTATGGGTTCGAGAACGCGCAAAACCTGGAACGTGCGTGACGGGTTTAGGGTCCGCCCGGAAGAAGAGATAAAAGAAAACTCTTGTCAGCAGCAGCGATAAAGTACAAACTTTTTTGTTGTCCAGATTTATTTACACCGTCTCTCTTTTTCCGCATTTCCTCACTTTTTTCATGCCCCAGTCGCTTGGTGTCCCCGTTGTTTCGTTGGCTATGCCCAACATCGACAAGCTCAAAGAAATCACCAGTGACGACTTGTCGTGCATGTGGACTGGTATGTGCAGAATGTAACAGGATCGTCTGGCAAAGAAGACTCATTTGATCGTGTGTACAGTCTTTACTAAATGCAAGGATAATCTTGAAAATGGCCGTCGATTAGAGAACTTGAGCTGGAGACTTTGGTACCGTGAGACACGTGTCAGTACTGAACCTATCCACATCCCGCAACTGCAACAGAAGCAGCAAGAAAACAACAGCGGTAGTAAAAACGACTCCAGCTACGACGCTTCGTCTGTGGAATCATCGCTTGTACAGACTCCACCAGCATTCAAGCATGTTTCGCCATCCTCGTTCAAACGTATGATCACCTCATTTGCGGAACCATCACCAGTTCCAACTCTTGTGATGCACTCGCCCGCGCCGTCCGTGATGGATAAACCACTAATGCAAAGCAAGTTCTTTGTTTCTGACGACGAAGAAGACGATGATGATGATGAGCAACGTGAAGATTACGATACTGGAAACGAATATGATTTCGAACTGGACAATGATAACAACAACGACCAAGAGGAGGATGATGAAGAAGACGATGGTTGCTGGAGCACGGTGCGCTCAGACTCTCACTTTGAAGAAGCGTACAAAGCTGAATTTTGCAAACGCACTCCAGCTGCGCCAAATCGCCGATCGCTCTTGTCAAACATGCTCCAGACCACCACAGCAGCAACAACAACAAACGTAGTTGTTAGCACTGCCGCCGCCGCAGCTCACGTGCGGCCCGTGCCAATCAATCGCGCACCACGGCGGTTTCGCAAACAACGCTCTGTGCAACAGACCCACCTTGTAGAACCGACCTCCGAATTATCACAAAGTCTGAAATTCTGCGTAGAATGGGAACACCGACAAAACGCCGTTCCTATCGAACGGCCCAGCCATCGCTCACCGCTAGGTCTTGTACCAGTTTCCTCCTTCTCCTCGAACGGCTGGTTCTTGGAATCCTTCCGGGGTTGGTAGAAAAACTGCTCAAACTAAACCGGTTCACTGCTGCCTCCTCTCCTCTCCAACATCCTTCCCCGTATCCACGCTGCATGTAACCCCTTACTTTCCATCCCCCAACCCCACGCATATTGCTCATCCACCTGATCATTGTATATCTCCGTCCCATATAAGCTATCATGTATTCTAAATCTCACAACCTTTCCTTTTTATCTCTACCGCTCGCTTACTGTAAATACACACAAAGTTCTTAGTTTAACTTTAATAACACAACTGCTATGTTTAACTCCGTTTTTAATTATCATTAGCACTGTGTTCGACATTTATATAAGCCATACATAGAAAGTAAATGGATTTGCATTCATGGCATTTTTGGATATATATGCAGGAGGCGCACAGGACGTGCATTTTTCAGAAACGCTTGATTCTAAAGATGGAGCTCTCGCCCAGGGCTTGGCTTGTCTTGAAAATGTGCCTATCGCCTCCTCCCCCACCCTTGCCTGCTGCTGCTGCGTAGAAGCCCCATCGAGGCCCCAATCCAGGCAGGGTCCAAAACCTCCTCCTGCTCCTCCTGCTCCTCCTCCTTGCAGCATCGAATCGATCTTTTACGGGTCAGCGGACACGAGAAGGAAGAAGATGCAGAGAGCAATGCAGGTTTAATATTGATGAAATTACAATTCTACAAATGTACGATACAAAATGGAAACAAACAATAATGTTTTCTTCTTTACTCCCATTCGATCTAAAGATGCGCCAAATGGTGTTAGCAAACAGCAAAGTGAGCTTGTCCAAATCAGTTGTAGTAAAACTTACGGTTGCAGGAGGTTTGGAGCTGATATCGTAGACGACGCGGTTGACGCCCTTGACTTCGTTGATAATGCGTGAGCTGATGCGCTTCAAGCACATGAACCATTCGGCGCTGGCAAAGATATCGGCAGTCATAAAGTCCTTGGTTTCAACAGCGCGGAGAGCAATCACTTGTTCGTAGGTACGCTTGTCACCCATGACACCGACAGCCTTGACAGGCAAAAGTGCAGCGTATGCCTGAGAGATCTGTCGGTAGTAACCGTTCTTCTTGATTTCTTCAATGTAGATGTGGTCGGCAAGACGAGCAATCTCGACCTGTTCCTTGGTAACTTCACCGAGGATACGGATGGCGATACCGGGACCAGGGAAGGGATGGCGCCAGACGAGTTCATCGTCGAGACCGAGGATTTTGCCCAAGGCACGGACTTCATCCTTGAAAAGTTCACGGAGAGGTTCAATAAGCTTCAACTTCATGTCTTCAAGCAAACCACCGACGTTGTGGTGAGTCTTGATAGTAGCGCTGGGACCCTTGAAAGAGATGGACTCGATAACGTCAGGGTAAAGAGTACCTTGGAGAAGGTATTCAATCTTGCCACCGCATTCCTTGTCGATCAATGCGGCTTCGGCTTCAAACACTTCAATGAAAGTGTTGCCAATGATCTTGCGCTTCTTCTCGGGATCGGTAACACCCTTCAAGCGGCCCAAGAAAAGATTTGAGGCATCGCTAACCTTGATGTTGATACCCATGTGGTCACCCAACATCTTCTTGACATTCTCACATTCGTTCAAACGCATGACACCGTTGTCGACCAGAATGGCGTGGAAGCTGCGGAGTCGATCAATCAAATCAGTCATGCATAGCGATATTGATGCTGTAAATCAATCACGTACCGATCACCGATGGCTTCGTGCATAAGCTTGGCAGCAACAGTAGAGTCGACACCACCGGAAATGGCACCAATGACACGACCAGTGGGGCCAACGATGCTGCGGATACGCTCGATTTCCTTGTCGACAAAGGATTCCTATCGCAAATTCATCTGTCAGATCCTAATGCTCTTTCCTTTTCTGGTCTATACAATTTTCATTTAATTATTATTATTACCATGGTCCAAGACTTTTCGCATTGGCAAATGTTGATGACAAAGTTGCGGAGCAAGTGCTGGCCATCGACGGTGTGGGTAACTTCAGGGTGGAACTGGATACCGTAGAATGGTTTCTCGTTATGTGCAACGGCAGCGAAGGGGGCAGTGCGGGTATTGGCAATGACAGTGAAGCCGGGAGCTGCAGCAGAGACTTGGTCACCGTGACTCATCCAGACCTATACGTATATGCGTGTCGGGATCAAAAGCTGATGAGACAGACAAGAGATCAAGAAAATTTACCTGAATGTCACCTTCAAGACCTTCAAAGAGCTTGTCAATGAAAGGATGCTCGGGATGCTTCTTGACAGTAAGCATGGCGTGACCATACTCGCGATGATCGCAAGCTTCCACCTTGCCACCCATGTAGTTTGTCATCTCTTGCAAACCATAGCAGATACCAAGGATAGGCACACCAGCATCGAAAACGGCAGGGTCAACACGAGGAGCGTCAGCATCGTAGACAGAGTAAGGCGAGCCAGAGAGAATGATACCCTTGGGCTTGAAGTGGAGATCTGCCATCTTTTGTGTGCATGGCAACATCTCACAGTACACGCCGAGCTCACGGATACGGCGGGTAATAAGGTGAGAGTATTGCGAGCCAAAGTCCAAAATGAGGACAGTGTCGTAAAGCTGGTTGACTTGGGTTACGTGCTCTTGGGTGGTCATTGAAGGTGTGTGGGTTAACAGGGAAAATAGAGTGTTGACCAGAAAACAAGAATTTCGCTTGTCGCTCGCCTTCAAAAATTCAATGTTGGGTGGCTTGCTCAGACGACGAGCTTAATTCTGCTATGCCGATAACTGGCACAAGATCATAATGACTCCACCCAGATACCACAATGTGTTGTTGAAAACAGTGCAAATGCTTTGACGTATTTCGTTAGAGGATAATCCAGCGTAGTTTTACTATATTCTTGCCGTTTGCTTCTCCACTCGATTATCGCTGGGTTTATCCGTCTAATTAGGAACGACAAAGATACCTTTAAGAGATATATTTGATAACTTTATCTCTATTTTATCGAACTCACGCATTTAATCTCTTATCAGAAAACACTTATATTTAAACGGGGCTATTATAATACGTTCTAGTCCTTGCAAAAGATAAATGATATTTGCTACCATGCTTTCCTTCAGATTCAAGACCTATGATACGCAACATCGCCTTCTCGATATTTATTTTCGATCTATTATTTCATTTATCACAATGCATTGCGAACAGATATTGCATAATTTGAATCTGGTGGGCTCTATTACCACTATAAATGAAGCATTGCCAAGGGCAACGTTTGTGATCAATTCGGTGTAGTAAGGATGAACCTTCAGCGATATATTATAGCCATGCATATCTAAACAAATATCTTCTACTAAATTTTAAGTGAAAATATAAGAACTTTTGATGAGGAAGCTAGGATAGTGTCGTCAATAATTCAATGGCACAAAGATGCATAATGTTGTGTAAGGTTGCAAAAGTCAGGTACCCTTTTTTTCTTATCAAACATATTTCAAACCTCAGGCTAGGCAATCAAACGGCTGCCAGTGCTTGTTACGTCAATCGCGACAATTGTTACTTAACTCTATGGCGGTGGTGCGACAGACCGTGGAAACAAACCGGAGCATAATGTCACAAAGTCCATCGATTTTCAGCATAAAAGAGCACGCCAGGGCAAAGTTCGATTTGGGAGCTTATCTCACTAACAATGCAGATAGAATCGACATCTCCATGTATCGTCCTGTCGTAAAAGCGGTACTATATCTATTCTCAATATAACTCCAATTACATTTACTTAACAGATAGTGAGAGAAGCCGTACCTAGCAACCTACGTCGCTTCCAGAGCTTTCTTATTGTTGAAATAGAGACTATTTATAGTGGCCAGATGCATGCATGCTCACAGTATCACAAAGCTAGGAGAATGTCGCACATGTCTACCCCAGGAAGATGCTCAGACCCACTGCAAACTACTCGATATGGGAGCAATTTTTGTTTGGTAAGTTCAACGCACAAATTTCTAAACGTCCAGGGACGCAGGGAGTCCATACAAGCAAGGGAACATCTTATATACCTCTCTCAAAATGACGAAAGGGTGGTTCTATATATCCATCTGGCTGCTCCAAAGGAGCGTTATACGCACAGACTTTCAGGCAGGATGCTATTTAAGCCAAATCTTTTTAAATTGCAAATCAGGTGAAACAGAAACCTGCAAAATTGGAGTTGCGCTTTCATTTTTGTGTGACAATTTCATTAACACCACCTCTTTTTTATCCTCTGTTGAAAGGGCAACAACGTTGGTTTGAATCAGTTACTGCTCCACCCCCCTTTCTTTTGTTCCTCTCACTCACTCCTTTCGGATCAGTCCCTGCCTTGTTTCTGCGCTTCTTTTTTTTTCCTATCATATCTTTTCTCTTACCCCTCTATGCATTTTTAAATAATAATAGTATAACGCTGGATGTCTTACGGTAAGTCTGCACATTATTTATGTTACAAGCTTTTCGATCCTTATTTGGTGCAGCACAAGCAGAGCCGCGCTACGTTTGCCACAGGGCTGCGAATGCCATCATCACTGAAGTCGATCCACTACGCGTGTCCACCGACGCTCTGCAGGCGATCAATCAGTTCCTCGACGAGTACCTATGCCTGCTACTTTCCTCATCGCAGTCTCTTGATCTTTCCCGAATCAAAGCGGCAGTGCTTTCGCTGTTACCTTCCAGTCTCGGCAAAAACGCTATTGTCGAAGCAGAGTTACAAGTCAAATCTTTTACAGAAAGCTTAGATACAATAGATTACGAAGCTTATGAACGTACAAGATATTTGGACCGACCAGACGAGTTTCCGCTTGCCAGAATTTCTGCAATGCTCAGAGAGGAGTGTCTCGAGTATTGCACATTGGCGGAAAAGAACCATCAGCGGCATGACTCAAAGACATGGAAAAATCAAGTAGCCAAAAGCAAAAGTGACGTTGCTGTATCTCCTATCGTCACAGTCTACATAACGACAATAATCGAACATCTCGCAGAATATATACTTACGGTGAGAGGAGAGAGAAAGATCGTTCGGATATATGAAATCAGCCGACTTATCGACGTGTATCTAGGCTATCGCCATGACAGCTGAGCATCAAGACACCGAGTATATACGAATTCGAGAAGTGTACTTGGCGCTAGTCGACGATATTCAAGTAGGACGCATGTTTCAAAAGATGAGCATACGGGAGCGGCTGGAGGTAAAATGCGCTGTTATTATCCAATGATCTCAGTGATAAGTAAGCATTAAGCATAAACATTCTACAGAAACGTGCAGCTGTAGCCGGTGTCCAAACGAAATATGCGTTGCCTTCGCCTGCACCGAGTCCAGTTATACCGAGTAAAAAGCCTAAAACACATGTTCGTGACTCAGGTAGGTTATATAAAATTACTTTAAACGAAATAGCTAGCTCATGTACTATTTATATATACAGCCACAACAACAAGCACAGGCGTAGATACATTTACAGACTACGGATTTGACGACGATGATTATGATAACGAGAACTACAGCCTACCTTCCAGTCCACCACCTGGCGCTGCTATTCCATCGCTGTATTCAACTACAACAAATGCATCTAATTCGCAGAAAGCCAGGCCTACTTCAATTATGACCACGAGTACGACTACAAACACCATTAATTCGACAAACTCCTCCGGCAGTAAAAAGGGCTTTCGATTTTTTAAACGAGAGAAACGTAATTCCGGAGCTCTTGAGAGCGGCGTGACATCTCCAACACAACAGCAGCAACAGCAACCGTCTAAAGCATCAACTGTCTCTGTATATAATCCTGATTCTCCTGCTATTGATTTTGAAGATCTTATCCGATCTGGAAACACCGTTCGTGTATCTCTGACACCCAACCGCTTGAAATCTATAGAAATAATGAAAGACCACACTGCAGCTGATGACGATGTCTCATTCCGATCAAAAGATGCCGATTCTATCGTCAATGTAAGGATATCCACGTCGAGTGCACCGCCATCGAGGCCTCGAAGATCAGACACCTCGGTAGTTATTGATCCTCATCCACCACGTGCTTCCGCTGAGGATGCCCGCCATCGCAAATTAGAACCACACAAACCATTTGAGAACCCAAGAACAGCACCGAAACCGCCAGTTCTTCGCAGCATAGCGCCCGAAGGAATTAAAGAAGAAGAGGAGGAAGAACAACAGCGTCCACCCCCTCCTAGGGCATCCAAACGTGCTCCGCAACCGCCGCCTGAACGACCAAGCATCATGGCTGCAAAGCGTGCGTCTGCTATCTTACCTTCAATCGATGTAGTTGCTATGCAGCACCAGCAGCAGGCAAGTTCGAGCGAGGATTTGATAAGGGCTGCAAATAGAAACAGCATCGTACGAGACAAAGTGCTACGTTTCGAGCAAGCCAAAAACTCTACTGAAGTGACAACAGCAGATCACAAGGACAAAACGCTCTACCTATTGCGGCAGGATGGAAACGTTCAACACAAGGCGGCCGTGTTTCGACCTCCTCGATATGTCACACCGGTGGACGTTGCTGTGCAGACCGAAGCGGATCAACCATCCATACCAACTGTTGTAGTCAGCACAGTTGAAAATGAAACCGGAACTACTGTGCGTCCTGTCGACCAGGATTCCTTCAGCATCGGCAGCAGCGAGCGCGGTGTGGTAGAAGGAGACGAAGAGTGGTATGTGCCTGACGAAGACTGGGAAGATGATATTGCTGAGCAAGAGCATATCATTGCTGAATGGTTGCTTGGGGGATAATGAGCAGGAAGAAGAGAGCCAAGGATAATGTACCCAAAAGCCAGCCCCTGTATCTAGTTCCGTACAATTACTGTTTTACTATTACTTTGAGTACTTATTTTTATATTTGTTCTTTTCTCTTTATTTCAACGAATCTTTCATCTTATTCAAGACAATAGCTGCATCCTCTTGATTAAGCTGATCCGTCACTGTCTTTTCAATTGCCTGCCAGAATTCTGCGCTGTCGATTGCGCGGACTCCTGCCTCAGAGAGTCCATGCCGGGTCACGTTAGTGTTGCGCGTCGAAGAAGCTGTGCTACTAGTCTTTGCTGGAGCAGCAGATACCATCAAGTGCACAGTCGCACCGTTGCTAATGTTGTAATCTTTCAATGCCTTGCTGTCAGCGAGCACTTTGCCTTTCAGCAACAGTTTTTGCCGGTTTGCAGGTACATTGTTCAGCTGGTATATGCGATTCTTCAATTCCGAGACTGTATCGTTGACCGAAACGTTGCCGACAGTGAGCTGCGAAGCAGGTTTGAGGATCTTGACGATCACGTCGATAGTCGCCGTATCATCAGAGACGGCGCTTGTAGGTGCAGCAGCAGTAGATTCCTCTGGTTCTTGTATGTTTCCAAGAAATAGATGAATACACTTGAAATTCTAATGCTTGATTATTTATGCTATAGCTGCTTACCTGTTTTGACATTCTTGGTGTTTGGAGGAGCCGGTTGACGCTGTATGATTCCACATTGTTGAGCATGTATGTCTTGCTACTACCCACAATTTCCATTGGTTTCCTTGACATATACCTTTATCCGCAAAGGCGAAGGGAGTTGGCGCGAGCAATAGTCTTCATCGAAACGTACAGAGCGCGATGACAGTGATTCAAGGTATTGCTTGATGAAACTACCTTCGTCAGGCACAACGAGCATCTTCAGGAATCAAAAGGAAGGACACACGCTATGCATCCGCACACCGCGCCAATTTGGCTGCTATGCCCACCAAATTTACCATACCGTTGGCAGCGACCTTGTATTTTATGAATAATTGCCGCCTACTAACTGATACCCTAATGCCCGTCAAGTGCTTTTAACAATCTATTGCGAGCAACTTCGTTAAGTACAGGGTGTATTCTTGTCTTTGAGTCAAGGGTTTATTGTGGATCATAACACGACGCCCACATCATCTATTTCGACTGTAGAATATGTGGTTGCTAAATAGCCACCAAAAAAAAAAAAAAAAAGATAACTTTCCTTTGGATTGAAGTGTTAGTCTAATATCTATGAAATTAGACTGTAAACCTAAATCAGATATATGCTCCTTCGACAATATGCAAATAAGTGGGAAAACGAAGCGAGCCTACTTTCACGCATCTCGTCTTAAGTTTTCAGTTACGTAACACTGCCACTACCCAAAACAGCTTTGAATAATCTTACTGAAGAAGACAGGAGTACTTTGTAACAATGGAGCTTCCCTTGAAGCTCAAGCCTGATTTGCCTGAATGTATACAATACTGAATGATTTTAGATCATTCAGTGAAAAGAAACTTTTCAGTTTTATTTTCCTTCTCTGTAAAAGATTCTTCCAGAGTGCAGGACTTTCTAGGGTACTGATTCCAGTACAGTACCAATTCACTGTAAACGAAGCTCCTGTTCACAATCTTTACCAATGCACTCACGGTCGAAAAAGCATTCCTATTATTTATAGATGTCATACTTTACACAACTGTTTTTGCGTCCAATGTTCAAAAACGAAATATGGCTTTCATTTTAAACTAGAAGTGTACTCATTTGATTGCAGTTCATGCACAAATAGCACTCGTTAATGTTCATTGAAATTGAGTGGAGCCGATAGGTGAAAAGCCATTGTCTTATTGTCAGACTAGTCACTGTGGCGAGCTTTTGCTTCCTTGGCAGGCTGTTGTCTACTTTTCTTTTGGTGTTTAATATAGTTCCAATGAAGAGAAGATTTTATTGATTGTTATATCCAAACAAGGCTAATGTTACGCGCATAATAAGGCAAGACACTCTTATGTGTCTCGAACAAGTTATAAATCCTCCATGCAAACCGCTTTCATCGTTTTTACAGTTGAATATATTCAATGGATTAATGTTAAAATTCTCTATAGTACGGAAGATACAAATCACTTACCCGTGCTAAGAGGAACAGGTTTCTCTTATAAATCTACAAGTTGTTCTTTTTTTGGGGGGGGGGCTGGGGACGCGCTTTCCAAAGTAGTTTCCTGGTAGCATAGACCCCGACTTGTCACATTAAAAAATAAAAAGGATATTCCATGTAAATGAAAAGGGAGATGAAAAGAGCAAGAAAAAAAGAAAAAGAAATCCTATGACAATACTTATATTATGTTGTTTCCTGACCGTCTCCTCTTCATACCATTTCCGTATTTTATTTTGAAAATCGAGCTCTTTGTATAAAATATCCTTGTTATCGTTTGTCGCTGTAAAAAGAATGAATATCTTACAAAAAATAGAACAAACGGTAGTTAAGTGCCGTCTATCTTGTGCAAAAAAAGAGCTGGACGGTCACCGAACGTCCGTAACTATCCAGAACATGACACCTGGCGGATTCGAACCGCCGACCGTCTGTGTGTTAGACAGACGTGATAACCAACTACACCAAGGTGTCCTGTTGTTGACGCTGAGGAGCATGATTATATAAATCACAACACTTACAATTTAATGTAGTAGCCATTTGTGCAAATATATATTACAATTGTATATGAAACTCAGAAAGGCTATCCAATCGGAGCGTGAGCTACATAATAGCAAAATCGTCGGAACGTAAAATTATAAACATCGCTGGTATGATTGCAGGTAGCAAAATCGCAGAGGCTAAACCAAGCTCATTGCAAAAGGCTGTTTCAGCGAGAGTCTGAGATTAGGGACATGAACATTAAACGAAAATCCAGAAAAAGCAACGTATCCTTAGGAAGAGAAACTGTGGCAACCGAATGGATCGCGAGCGTGACAAGCATTTAACTCCCAATTCCGTGATCTGCTGTTCTCTCAGCGGTAACATCCGCTGCCCTGAGGACTTTTAGCCCTTGATGTGCACTTTCTTAAAGCCTGTTAGGATTTCATATTTTGGAGATGCAAACTATGACTTTAACGTATCACGCCGATATTTTATCTTGAACGCAAAAGTATCTTCTGTCGTAGGAAGGGTACACTGCATCAATACTAAAACGATCTGTCAAGCCGAGTTCTATATAGACTGACATGTGGAAGAGATATGAGGGGAATAGACTACATCCACGAAAATGTCGATCCTTGCAGGGAATTCAAGTTTGCAAAGAGCGTTCATTTGAAGGCATGCTAGCAAGGAATTCAGCTTAAAGATACGCATGCATAAAAATATGGGTTGTAGGGACCAAGGCGACAAAGATAAGTCGTGAGGTGGACGAATTAGTGCGACGTTCCTGATAGTAAGGACTCGCGATAAATCAAAGATCCTTGCATTACCACATATTTAGCTCTTGCAGACGACATCTTTGCCAAGGGCGGCAGCTCCGTAACTATGCGTAGATATGTCTAAAATAGACAAGTAAAATACAGGCCCTCCCTTTCTATTGCAAAAAATGAGTAATCTAGCGACCGAACATAGCCACAAATTTGATGAAAGATATCAAATTGAAAGTGTTATCACGCAAAGTATTACATTTTTGATAGTCGGTGCGGCGTACCGGGCAGTATGACGAGATGAGAACTTCCTTTTTGGCGATGCGATCTCGGACTATTCGTGCTGGTGAAGACTCTCTTTGATTGAAAAACCAAGCAATTTGCTTTCAGCTTCGTTTCAAACCTACTTGGTCGAAACAAAGACACTTATACAGCATGGACTACGATCCTCCTAAGTCTAAATGTAATTCGGAATACGAAAGCTTTACTTAAATTCATAGAAATTGAAATGACAATTGCATTGAGAAGGTAGTATAGTGAAACTGCAAGAGTTGGTTCTACAGCTCATCTTTGAAATGGGAGTGCACTTCCGCTTTCCCAGAAATTTAATGAGGACAGAACTCCAGGGTAGCACTGAGTATACTTGCATCAAGCTCTAGTAAATATCATTTCTCGCAGCCTTCCATTTCTTTTTCTATCAGGCATCAATCGCATACGATATGGCAAAGAGATTAGTAAGAATCGACACAATCCGAAAAAGCCAGGATCACAATGTCATATGTCTTGCACAAGCGGGCAACTTGAATTTTATTTTTTGCTTTTGCCCTTCTTTTTGCTGCTATTTTTCTTTTCATTTTCTTCCATTTTCAAGAGATCCTCTTCGGCTTTCTTGGCTTCTTCCAGGCGTTTTTCCTTCTCTCGTTCCTCTTCCAGTTGGTCTTGCTCGTCCTGGATTGCTTTTCTCTTTTCCTCCTTCTCCTTTAATTCCTTGAGTTCTTCTCGCAGTCGCTTTTGTTTTTCGTGTTCTAGCATTTGAGCCGCTGTCGCAAAGATGGTTTGACCCCAGTTTTGTTTGTAAGTGTTGGCTTCTTCCACGATTTCTTGTAGTTCCATCATAACTTCTTGCTCGGCTACCGAAAAGTCTCTCCATAGATCGTCGCCTATAGTGCCCATGCGCAAGAGTTGCTGAAGCGGTGGTTTCTCTTGCTGTATATGTACCATTCTTCGGACGGCCTCCATGGCGCGACGAAGCAGCGCTGCACGCAGGTGGTGTTCAGGAACGGGTGTCTCGCTGTTCAAAAGCGCAATATATTGTTCTTTCTCTACATTGGGCCCGAACCACGGTTCTACAGACTTGAAGCCTTGTTGATGCAAAGAAAAGAAAACGTTTAAGACAACAAGAATGGATGAGCGAGCACGCAGCTGCTTGGAATCAAGACATACCTGTCACTCGACGGTATACAAAAGAAAATGCACTCATGGCTGCAATGCAGCCACCCAGGTAAACAGCTGGCAGCAGCAAAGAGCTCATTGTCAGCTTTAATATTGATCGCAGAAAAGAAAGTTGTGGTGGAGGTTGTGTCGGTTTCGCTTGAATGAGAGGAACCTGAATTTGATCTTGACGTCCTCACCTGTCATTGGCTGCCATCTTTAGAGGTTTCTGTGCACTCAGCACACAAATCAATATATTGTTACGCCATGGAGTACTATAGTGTAAAGAGTAGTTCAAAAGCAAATCAGACAATATGCATTGTTGTAAGAAATGGTAGTAAAATGCGTAATTAATCCTTCGATTGATAAGATCGGAGGGAAATTCCAAGCTATTAATGGATTATAAAAATGGTGCATAGATCATCGTCGTCGCCGTTTCGCTGGTACTTGCACTGTATCTTCCGTTGAGAACATGCTACTCGTATCATCCGGACTGGATACGTCTTGGGGAGTGGATTCTATCTTAACCTTGCTACGAGTATATGCTGGTGAGTTCGGTGATGATGCTCCTGTGTCAGCATCAGATTTAGCCTTTTTGCGAGGAGGAGCATCCACGACCACGCCGTATCCATCTTCATTTTCAATGTCGCGCCACATATATCCTATGCATTTGTCTGCGTTCGGTAAATTTTGGATCATCATAATCACATTCGGGTTGGAGAGGCCAAAGTACTCTGGTCCCGAGCAGTTGATGTACGTTCGATTAGAATTCTGATGCACTTCTCTCATCACGGTCGTCCAAGCTCCTGTGGGTGTGTCGCTCTCAACAACATTGTCGGGATCCTCCTCCGAATACAAGCAAAACTAAAATACAAGCTGTTACAGACACTGTTCGTGAAGCGCTAACGATTTTTCCTTACCTTTGGACCCGCATCGGTCTGTTTTATGTACGAAGTATATATCACTTGTCTGTGGTTATCTTTCATGCTTTTGTAAGGTCTAAGCGTAGAGTAAACACTGTCAGTGTCTGGACCTTTTAAAGCGTTTGGTTTGAATTACCTTCTGCAGGTGTATCCAACAGGGAAGATGTATCGAGTATTGTAATAGGCACCATTTGGAATGATCTTGCCAAGGCTTACAATCACCATATTTCCTATTTTTACAGGCATTTTGTAGTTGCCATTTTCGTCTTTTGGAAGTTCGAAAAGTCTGTGTCTGGCCTTTGTTCGCTTTTGCGGTACCGGCGGAGCCACCTCTATTATCGTATGTAAAGAGGGATGTATCATCGCGTAGTGATAAATGCGAGACTCACTGTAATGAACTGCTCGTGTTGGTTTGTATGGTGGTTTAAAGGTAGCAACATCCTCTTCGCTGCTGCTCGATGATTCCTCCTCTGTCGATTCACTCAGCTCTCCTAGGTCGCAGTCTTCATCGTACACGCTACTGTCGTCATCGTCATCGTCGTTCGAATCATGGGCCTCTTGCCGCTTAAGAGTTATCACATCCAGCAAGGAGCTTTGAGGTATTCAGTTGGACAATGAAATACAAGGTAAATATTTTGGTTTTACCTTCGCTGGCGACGTAATTTCGCAATTGTCTTTAAACATTTTTCAAGATCTGCCGACAATCGGTTGTTTTTCTTTGTCGTGATTTAGCGTAATTTGTTGAAGCGCGGTATTTGCGATCTAAAATGGTGGAAATACCTCTAACAGATTTTGCACGGTTTCCTCAAGTTCTTTGGTCGCTTTTGAAGAATTGCGAGCGTCGCCTGCATTGCTGGCCTCATTGACGGACGACATTTTAGGAAGTAAAACTGAGAGAGATCGAAAGAGACCGCTCATAACAAGCGAACAGTTTTAAAAAAAGGTTGAGATTAATTATTTCAGACAAGCTCATGCGTCTGATTGTCAATTTCGCGCTGTCCAGCCATCACACGAACTCTGATTTCCAAAAATGCATTATTCTATGTATTGTTTATCAAATTACATGTAGAATCAGACATATCTTGATATTTGCTGGTATGGATTTGCTGTTGGGAACGCGCGTGATATGCGTGATGATGGAGGGCAAGTGACATACTGGCTAGTCGGTGGATTATAATTATTTGGAGAAAGTTCATCTGTTTGATATTCATAGTACGATACAGGCAGTTGCTGTGGAGCAGCTGCAGTGTAATGCTGGTTGTTTTGCCCAAAGCGTCTGTCAGCAGTTGCCAGGTCGTAGATTGAAGGCAACGTAGGCGTCGGATTGGTGTAATGAGAAGCAGAGTGTTGCGGCGCTGCTAGAATGTTCGAAAGTGTGGGCGACGGAGGAGACGAGTTCATCGAATGCCATTTCCTATCTGTCTCGCCCGGTAAATAAGCTACCGTGGCTGATCTTTTCGCATTTCGCTGGACAAACAAAGTTGATACAAGCAGAGCGATCCATACTACGCAGGCAGCACCGGTTCCAATGTAGGTAGCGTCAATCAGTAGGCAGCTATAAAGTCATAAATATGCTGTCAAAAAGTTGAGTCGATAGCTGACAAAATTGAGAACTCACCGTTGGTAAAGCAGAGGATATAACGCGTCTCGCTTTGCATCGAGCTGTCCGCAGTAGGTTATAAAACCTTTAGCTGGATGCGTGAATTCCACGAGGCCGTCACTCCATGGTTCCTGGCCTCCAAGGAATGTTATTACTAGTACAGTTGACGTCAAGGTAATTATATTCAGGATGCTTAGTTTTCTGTCGCCTCGTACAATGTGCGACCGTCGGCAGCATCCAGCATGGATACAGACAGCAAGGCTGCAAACGATGGATAACGATAAAGTGATATACCAAAGTAGATACTGTGGAAATGATGAGTACGTGAGACAAAACCAATTCTAGCTCAAGTAGCTTACAGCCCAGTGTCCTGCTGTTAGCCAATCACGTATTCCAGTCTTAATAAATTAAAATGCGTATGAGGAATAAAAGCTGTACGTTCGCTCATGATACGTTGATCTAACCTGACGCTGGTATTCTGAGAACAGTATGCATTGAGCAACATGGCTGATGAATACCAAAGCACTAGAGACGAATACCAGTGCTCGTAAGATGTTTATGATAACTTTTGAGCACATGGAATCATGCAAGAGAAAGGCAGCTTTGTTTACGAAACAGAAATCAAGGAAATGTTAATGAAGAGGTAAATTGTCAAAAAAGGAGAGTTTCACTCACATTCTGAGCGAAACCAAACACGAAATATCGGCTTTATCCTATATATCCTAGGGCAAATACTGGAATAGAGTTCTTTGCGTCTTCACGTCAAAATTTATCCAAAACAGGATAACAGGAAAATGTATATAAGGGCGCAATATCAAGAACGCTGCTATGTAACTATCGAGTTTATTATCTCCCTTTGTTGGAGGCCATGGTTGCAAGAAAAAGCGAAGTAACATGACACTTTTGTTTGTTTGATCAAGCAAACACAAGAATAATAAGCAAGCCTTGTTGGTCACATTACAAGTATATCCTCTATAGGATCTTGCAAATTCTTCGTAAAAGGGGTATTATAATAGGAGATGAAGGATTGAAGGAGCATCTGCATAATGGTTTGATGTTGTCTCGCCTGTCAAGAGAAGCCGATTGGGGAAAGGGGATCTTAATATCTAGTGTGCGAGCTAGCGGACCGCTGAAAGCTTTTCGACCACAGACTCTTTAGGCAGGTGGATTCAGGTTCCGCCGAGACGGCGTGCGGCTAGCTGTCCAGTTAAGGGACGACGGACGGCGACCACTTGAACGCCCTCTTTTGCCGCATGTAAGTATCGTAGAGCCAACCCCGAGATCAATGTGCTTTAAGATCATGACAGAGAGAGTATTGGATGAACGACTCGATGGATGGATGGATGAATGGATGGAACCGACAAATTTCCATGGTAACAGGTTGCTAACGACATTTCCGTAGCATGCTCATTTCCAAGCAAAACCGAAAGGCCATTTACGAGGCTCTCTTCAAGGGTACGACATTTTCCGACTCGAAAACTTTGACAATGAATCTAATTCGAGATTATAGACGGTGCCTTGGTTGCTGCCAAGGACTTCAACGCCCCTAAGCACCCCGACATTGATGTTCCCAACCTTGAAGTCATCAAGGCCATGCAGTCTTTGACTTCCAAGGGCTACGTCAAGACCCAGTTCTCGTGGCAATACTACTACTACACCCTTACCAACGAGGGTATTGACTACCTCCGTGAATGTATGTTCAACATATCAGAAAAGGAATATCATGGACGGTGGTGTAACTTTTGGATTATTAGATCTTCACTTGCCTCAAGAAATTGTCCCCGCCACCTTGAAGAAGACTGCTCGTCCTGCCGCTCCTCGTCGTGCCTGTAAGATTATTAATTTTCTCATTTATAAGGAGTTTGCGAAATGTACTAATATACATGCATAGTCGGTGAGGGTCGTGAAGGTCCTCGTGGCCCCCGCGGTGACCGTGATGACTACAGACGCAAGGAAGGTGCCAGCGGTGACTTCAAGCCTGAGTTCCGTGGCGGTTTCGGTATGTGGAACATTACACGCTGCAATGTAAAAAAAGGACCATTAGCTAATGTTGCTCTAATGCGTAGGTCGTGGTCGTCGCGAATAAATCACAGTATCAATAAAGTTTACACATTGAGCTGGAGATTCATAAAAAAAGTTGAGATGTATTTGAAACAAAAAGAAATAGTGACAGAGAGCGCACGGTTTTGTGAGTGCTGGTGCATGGTCGCACAGCAATGGCATAACTTGCAGTGAGGTTGTCAATTAGGAAAAGATCGGCTACCACAGTTCCAAAATTCTATCCTTTTTTTTTTCTTTTTTACAACCCATTAGGGGGGATGTTCTTTGACAGATAATATTCTGTATGCCTCTTCTTATTTCAACTGGAAGTGACAGGTACCCTGCGTCTGTGTCTTCTGCAGCTGCCCTTGTTTTTCCTTGCACTTTTTAATCTTTCTTTTCTAGCAAATGAGCGTTGAGCTTTGTATGAACTTTTGTGCTGTACCTGCAAGCATGGTATATAGACTGGCGTTACAGTTTACAGAGTGCAGTGCATGACATGAATGTTAGTTGGCAAGGAGCAAAGCATGGCTCTTTTGTTTGCACTTGTACATTCTTTTGTGTTTGTTCGGATGGTATATTACTTTTTCTTAGGAGAGGTCAATGCTAAGGGGATGATCTGCAAACTGACGATGGAACAAGTATGGCCTTCTACTGACTACGATTGGATCTGACGAGAACAATAGCCGCCGATATCTCCTTTGGGAAGGGCCAAATCTACGTCGACGTTTAAAAGGATATGCCTCCATCCCCTTGTCTCCTTTTTGTATCTTTTCTTTCTCTTTTCTGTTTCTCTTTCTACGGTGTCACCCCTACCATGAGTGTGCAGGCAACCATAGCTCTACTTAACAAAAATGCAAATGCTACTCCCAAAAGCGCGCCGCCAATTCGCCAGTCGAACAATAGATCGACAGAAAAGACGACTAAAACGTCTTCGAGCACAAGTCCTCGAACAAGTAGAACAACAAATGCTGGCATTGCGTCCATACTTTCAAAATTTGATCCAAAAGCTCCAGTAACAACAGATGAACGCCCACCCCTTCGCAAGAACACCATGCGCTCTGAGCCATCACTGAGACGTACGGCTACTCAAACAACCAAATCCACACACGACTGTGCAAAGTCTGTTGCCCGCATTAATGCAATAACAGACGAACTGGTCGCCATGTATCAAGATCTGCTCGATAAATGTGTGGAAAAGACACCATCTACGGCCAAAGATCCTTCCTTGGCGCAGATCCAAGAATATGAAACGCGGATAAAAGAGCTCACCAAAGAGCTGGAAGAGTCGGCACATGCCCGCAAAGAACTAGAAAGAAAACTGGAACGCTATACACATCAAAGTGGCGTTGCAACAGCGATGGAGAAAGATCACCCACCATCAGTCGTTGTTAATAATAAGGAGGAACAAGGATCTCCACGACGCAACACCGACACCGACGAAGAGCTCCTTTTCAGTAAACGACACCTCGCTGACGTCGAAAAAGGGGCACAAATTATGCTAGCGAGACAAGCCCGCGATCTGGAGACGGAGCGTTTACAAACTCGAGCTCTAAAACAAGTAATTTTTAAACAAGATAAATTAGTTACTGCTTTGGAAGCAAGATTGTCTCAGCAACGGAGGGAAGCTTCCGACAAGTCTGCGTTGCTCATGGAACAGCTCGACTTGCAACGTATAGAGCTCGAGGATAAGCAAGCATTGCTCGCCAAGTTACTGGATGAAAAGGAGGAGCTCCTACTTCGTCTCACAATGACGAACAAGAACAATCCAATCTCGTATTCCGCATGCAATGCTGCTAATACTAGTATCAAGATGGGTCGGCGCTGCTCAGCGTCTATACGTTCATCCATCGATGTTCTAGCCGAGATGATCGAGTCTGATATCAGGTTCGCTGATGTCACTGCCAAGCAACCTACATCTCGCTCATCCACTTCGTCTCGGGGATCATCATCCTTTGCCGTTTCAGACAGTAGCCGGCCCATGTCCCCACCGTTGTCGGGACCTCCACGCGATCCACTTCCACCTTTGCCTAGTATGCCATCCTTGTCATCTATTCGCACCTCTGGCTCCATGACGACAATATCTTCTCCAACAACTTCGTGGTCGTCTGTAGATTCCTCCACTGCAGCGTTGTATGCACAGTTAACAACAAGCGAAGCCTTTAATGGCAGCCCGTTGTATCGAGACTCTTGTTCATATTACACGGACTCTCCATCCTGGCCAGACCTTACCATCGAGACGGTCATGGAGAGAACGGCAACATCGAGTGTCTATGTCTCTGAGGATACCACGGAGACTTGCAGCAGCAAAGTAACAAAGAAATCAAACAATCCAGCCTTCTGGAAAGGATGGAAGCAGCGATTCGGGTCTTCTCGCCAATCTACTGTGCCGTCCGCCTAATTGTAAGATACTAATAATTTGATGTACACTCTCATTTTGCTTTCCTTGCAATGGAAAAAAAAACGAAATAAAAGGAAAAGTTTCTACCCTTTCTCAGCCCCAAGCTGCCGTCGTGCAATAGTTTATTATGAGCTGTCCATCTGTGTTAAAGCTCTACATTGGAAGGGTTGAGTCTGATATCCAAAGCATTCTACAAAGGTCGATACGTGTACCTTGAAAAGATTGCCTACAATTTCATCCGGTGCCGGTGCAAACGCGCTGTTAATATACAAGAACTAGCATACCATGCATCTTAATACGGTGATTGCTATGCATTTCATTGTATTTCAATTTACCAATGGATCCGAGCCTTGATATCTCAACTCTTTACGAAGGAACTGAATAACTGTCTGAAACTTGTGCGAAGCCGTGATTTTGTAAAAGTTCTGTTTTAAAATGGGTGCATTGCCGGTTGCTTTGAAGCGAACAATGACTGGAACAGTAATTGAGTCAATGTACACAAGCTACGGGATCACGACTGCGTATGTGTACCTTTTGTAGTGTCTTTTTGCTTCAAGGAAGCAATAATGTCATCCAGTGTCTTGGCCGATTCCTGTGCTTCAGCTTTCTGTTCTGCTGGCGTTCCTGGGTCGGCTTGGTCCATTGCCAAGTTGTTAGAGAGCTTGCTTTGCTCCGACCTGAAATGCATGATTTTCTATGACCAGTATGCTTCAGAGGCTATTCTTCTTCCTTGTATTGCACGAAACAACTTATCGGCAAATAATGTCTTGAACTTTCCATCGAGTACCACTTTTGACGAGATGCTATTTGAACCAAGGGTTTGCTAACTGGCAGGCATTTATACTGCTTCTTACAATGTTTCTGCAAAGATGCCGATATGCAAAACTTACGCCTCAGTCAATCTCGGCTTCGTCAAAGTTTTCGAGCTTTTTCTTACAATGCTTCATGGCTTCTACGTGAAGTTCAGATAAAGAGAAGGAATCAATCCATTTTGGCTTCCATATGAGTTGATAAAAAAAATCAAAAGTAGTCGGCTGGAAGCACATACAGCTTAATAATGGCACGCGAATGTACCGATGCTATGGATACCAGTATTACATACAATGTTGGTTTATTTGGCAAAAGCCGTAGGCATGACATATATCCTCAGTATCCAAAAGTATAGTGGACCAACCAATTGGTCGATATTGTCAAGACATTATAGTTTATGCTTTGTACAGACAATTTCATTGCTTTCGCTGGGATGTCACTACAATACCGAGGATATCTCAGCATGTGTCGAAATTCAACTCCGAAATACGTTTCTCGTAGACTTCCGGCTTACGCGTACTCGGCGCCATTTCTTAACTTTTGCGGATTCAGACTTGGAATCTCGAAAAACTAGGCGATCATGGCCAACGACCAAAAAAGTACCACCGCAGCGAAGCAGCAAGAAGCGCAGAACGGAAAACAACACGATAAGAAGGTTGTCGACGATACAAACAAGGAAAAAAATGGCAAAAAAGAACAAGAGGAAGAACTGGTAACTAGCATGCAGTTTCTGTGGCGATGAATTCGATACTTACAAACATATGCTAGTCTGAGGAAGATCAGCAACTAAAGTCAGAGCTTGAGATGCTGGTAGAAAGACTGCAGGCATGTTTGAAATTTACTTGGTGACATTTTGGCAGGTACCTAACGCGAAGAGCAGGAAAGCGATCGACAATTGCATAGACCTGCGTTGGAACAGCTTCGTACCCTGATCCGCACATCAACCAGCTCAATGACCGCTGTTCCAAAACCGCTAAAGTTTTTGGGACCTCACTACGCCTCGCTCAAAGAGCTTCATGCTTCCTGGCCCGATTCACCGGACAAAGTATGTCTTGAGTATTCTCTCGTGACATGGAGAAAGACATGCTGATTGTATCCATTAGGAACTCTTTGCCGATATCCTATCTGTTCTGTCAATGACATATGCTGAAGAGGAGCAAAGAGAAACACTGCGATACAGATTCATTGGTTCAAAGGAGGAGGACATCGGTTCTTGGGGCCATGAATATGTACGACATTTATCAGGCGAGATTATGAAGGAATATGAAGCACGAACAGAAAACGATGAATCCGTCGAAGATTTGTTGAAGCTCGCTCTGGAAATCGTTCCATTTTTCTTGAAGCACAATGCCGAAGCTGATGCTGTTGATTTGTTGCTCGAGTTGGAAGCTATCGAGGAACTTCCTGCATTTGTAGACAAGGACACTTTTGAACGCGTGTGCCTGTATATGCTGGGGTACGCGTTCTTCACAATCTACTGTATGATCAATGCGTTACTGACTCGCACGAATATAGATGTGTCAACTTGCTTGTTCCTCCGGATGATATTCGATTCATGAAGACTGTCCGTACAATCTACCGTCAGCAAGGCAAATTCAGCCAGGCATTAAACCTGGCTATCCGAATGCGTGATATGGACTTGATCAAGGAAGATTTTGAATCTGTGCCTGATCCGTAAGTTGGTTGTCATATTTTTCGTTTATGGCTTGCATTCATAATTTCAAAAAATAGACTTGTCAAGAAACAGATGGCATTCCAACTTGCACGACAACAGATCCAGATTGAAACAGATGACAGTGAATTGAATGAATGTTTGAATAATACTCATCTTTCGCGATACTTTATTTCTCTTGCGCGAGAATTGGATGTATTGGAACCAAAGACACCGGAGGATATTTACAAGTCTTATCTCGAGAATCATCGCAAGTAACCCATTGCTGTAAGATTGTAGAGGGAATTTCTAACAGTATCGGTTTAGGGGTCACTTTTGGTGCCAATGTTGATTCTGCTCGCAATAACTTGGCTGCCAGTTTTGTCAATGGTTTTGTCAATGCTGGCTTTGGAAAGGACAAGCTGGTTGTTGCTGATGGCGAGACCTCGAATTCGTTTGTTTACAAGACCAAAGATCACGGTAAATCCTATCTCTACATTGATGTTTCGTTTCCAAAACTTAGTGTGAATGTTAGGCATGATCAGTTCTACTGCCTCGATGGGTTTGATTCTGCTTTGGGATGTTGAAATGGGTCTTTCTGTCATTGACAGATTCATGTATTCAAACGATGATAACATCAAGGCAAGTCCAAACAGTATTATTTGCCTCTTTCCCCGCTGACCCTTGTTTTGGATAGGCCGGTGCGATGTTAGCTATTGGTATCTTGAATTCTGGAGTCCGAGAAGAATCAGATCCTGCTCTGGCATTGTTGACCGAACCCATCGAGTCTGGCAGCTTAAATGTCAGACAGGCCGCTATCTTTGGGTAAGAGTCAAATCATTATTTGACAAAACAAGTACAGCAATGCTTATCAACCTCTGTAGTCTCGGTCTAGCATACGCTGGCTCTGCTCGAGAGGAAGTTTCCGATTTGCTGTTGCCAATTGTTAGCGACACCACACTCTCCATGGAATTATCATCTTTGGCTGCATTGGCACTGGGTATGGTCTTTGTCGGTACATGTCACGGTGATATCACGAGCACAATTTTGCAAACCATGATGGAGCGTGAAGACTCGCAATTGAAGGACACAT
Source organism: Rhizomucor pusillus (assembly GCF_041956525.1). Classification (NCBI taxonomy): domain Eukaryota; kingdom Fungi; phylum Mucoromycota; class Mucoromycetes; order Mucorales; family Lichtheimiaceae; genus Rhizomucor; species Rhizomucor pusillus. Next base: position 1,750,432 of record NW_027192147.1, read on the forward strand.
GGTCGCGTTTCATGGGACTTGGTCTTGGTTTATTGTATCTAGGCAAGTCATGAATAGAAGCTGCCCCGTTTGCGCACAGACTAACAAAGTATACAGGTCGACAAGATGCATCTGATGCAACCATTGAAACTTTGAAAGCAATCGAGCACCCGCTTGGAACACAAGCTGAAGTTTTGGTCGAAGTGCTGTCCTATGCCGGCACTGGAAATGTCTTGAAGATTCAAAAGATGCTCCATCTTTGCAACGATCATATAGACAAGGAGAAGGAAGATGATTTGCATCAAGCATTTGCCACAATTGGTATCGCCTTGATCGCAATGGGAGAAGATATCGGCTCTGAAATGTCTCTGCGAACTTTCAATCATTTGGTAACGTAGCATGAGAAAATAGATAGAACTTTTAGAATTCCTAACAAGTTTGAATAGATGCACTATGGCGAGCCGGTCATCCGCAAAGCGGTTCCTTTGGCACTTGGTCTCCTCTGCGCATCGAATCCTCTTGTCAATGTTCTTGACACTCTCAGTAAATACTCTCACGATAACGACAACGATGTAGCTCTGAGTGCCATTTTTGCAATGGGTCTTGTCGGTGCTGGAACGAATAATGCAAGACTTGCACAGATGTTGCGACAACTTGCCAGCTATTACCACAAGGATGCATCGAGCTTATTCATGGTTCGCATCGCACAGGGTCTCCTTCACATGGCCAAGGGCACCATGACTTTGAATCCTTTCCATACAGATAGACAAATCATGTCTCCCGTCGCCGTTGCAGGTCTCATGTGCAGTCTAATCACCATGACAGACACCAAGTCATGTAAGTTGCTCCCCGAGACAGCAAGATCTGTATGACTAGATACTAACGAACTCAATGCGCAGTTATCTTTGGAAAGTTCCATTATCTCCTTTATTCCCTTGTCACAGCCATGTATCCACGATTCCTCATCACATTCGACGAAGAGTTAAACAGCTTACCGGTTACAGTCCGCGTTGGTCAGGTATGAAGATTTGATTCCGGAGCATCTACAGCATAGTGGCAAGGTATTAAATATTGATGCTTTTTTAGGCTGTCGATGTGGTTGGTCAAGCAGGTCGACCAAAGACAATCACTGGCTTCCAAACACACTCCACGCCTGTCCTCTTGGCACATTCTGAACGCGCCGAATTGGCAACTGAAGAATGTAAGTACAGCCATCAAGTATGACAATGGATCGTGACTCACTGAATAATTTAGATATATCCTTGGCTCCTGTGCTCGAAGGCATTGTCTTGCTGCGGAAAAACCCAATGATGATGGAAGAAGACTAGGTAGTTTATATTTTCCCTTGTACACACAACACACACGCACGTTTGAAATATGGTAGAATTTGACACACCAGGATGATCAATGTGATGAAAAGTTTGTTGCGGAGTGGTTGCTTGCAAATTGCGTACTTGAGCCGAGGTGCAGGTGGGCACTGCATTTTTTCACGCGCACTCGCCAATGGCGACCGTAGCATTATACGACGGCACTTCAATGCCGGTATTAGGATGTAATGCTTCTTTTTGCCAAGTTGATTACAATGAGATTTTGACGTGTGAATCTGTTGTCATGTTGTTATTTGGATCACAAAGTAGGAACATATCGCATGAAAACGGAAGAGCAGTTGAGACCCGTTGTATTTCAAGCTATACGGGAAGGATATCGTCTCATTGGTGTGTATTTTGCAAATTACAAAGGAGAGAAAGCAGAGAAAGCAGAATCGTTCGAGATACTTAAAGGTTGACCATTCCATATTTCACTCGCATCAAATTTTGACTTAGATTCGGCAACTGTGTACAGAAATGAAGAGGCGCTTGGACACATCCTAAAGGAGATTTTCCAAGATCCAGCCTTTGATGTGAAGCGGGAGGATGTATTCATTACTTCAAAGTTATGTGAGTAGCCAGATGACAACACATCTACCAAAAAAAGATAAAGATACTAAACGGTTTGTGCACATCAGCACCGCAGCATCAAGGTTACGATGCTTGCTACAAAGGTAAGGCTAAATATTTGCAAACTACATTGATTGCATAGACACCTAACCGAGAGGGATTTCAGCGGTTACAGATTCGCTTGAGCGATTTGGACTTGAATATTTTGATCTTTATCTCATCCATTGGCCAGGGTAAGAACATTAGTTAGTTTGGTGGGTAATGATCACGATAATTTACATGTGCGTGTAAAAACAAAAGGACAGCAAAAAAGAAGCTCTCAGATCCTGTCAATGAGAAAAATCGGCGGGAGAGCTACCGTGCACTGGAAGATTTGTACAAGCAAGGAAAATTGAAGCACATTGGTGTATCCAACTATACATGCAGGCATTTGCAAGATCTTTTGGATCACTGCACCGTGAAGCCGCATGTACACCAATTTGAACTTCATCCTTGTCTGTTGCAAAGAGATATACTTGAGCTTTGCCAAAAGAATGGAATCCAGGTGCAGGCATATTCGAGTCTGGGAGAGGGTAGATTGGTCAAGGAAGATATCATACCATCATTAAGCGAGATGGCCGCTCGATACGGTAAATCAAAGGCTCAAGTCCTGCTCAGATGGGCGGTGCAGCATGGTTGGACAGTCATACCAAAGTCGAGTTCGGCGGATCGGGTCAAGGAAAACGCAGATATCTTTTCCTTTAACTTGAAAGACGAGGTAGTCCACTGAACATATATACGATCTCACATTCAATGATTGCTAACTATTGTCTCTACAAGGACGTGGAAGAATTAGACAAGGTTCACAGTGCTCATCCACATCGCTTTTGCTGGGATCCCACAGATATCTTTTAAAAACAATAGAAAATACTGTGCTTTGCATTTTATTCCAATCATTCTCTCTTGCAATAGCAATACCATGTTTATCATTCATACTTTGTTGATTAAGCAACAACGACTTCACACTCCTGCCAAAAGGAGTTTCCAACCCCGAATTCCCTTTTTGGGCGAAGCCGCAAGAGCTGCAAAAGTGTTCAAGCCAGCGAAAGCGTGATTCTCTCTCTTTTTTTGCAGCCAATATGAAGGTATGTAGGCGACATTAGCCCGGATCTCTCAGCAACGATGAAGGATGGATTATGGGATGGATACGATTGACGATGGATGATGAGTGGATGAAGACCTATTTTTTCGATACCTGTTTGGCTTGATGACATGAGGGTGAAAGAATGTCCTCTTTTCTACAGAGACGATTAACATGCCGACGTTGTTGTATAGCTTAACATTGCCAACCCGGCCACTGGTTGCCAAAAGCTCATTGAAATCGACGATGAGCGCCGTCTGTAAGTATACATTGGCTGATTCGAGCTAAAGTGTGAAAGAATTGAGGTTTAATGTGTGGATACATTTGCACAGTCGCGCCTTTTACGACAAGCGTATGGCCCAGGAAGTCCCTGGTGACTCTCTCGGTGACGAGTTCAAGGGCTACGTTTTCCGCATTACCGGTGGTAACGACAAGCAGGGTTTCCCCATGAAGCAGGGTGTCTTGTTGCCTCACCGTGTCCGTCTCTTGTTGAGCAAGGGCCACTCTTGCTACCGCCCTCGTCGTACTGGTGAGCGCAAGCGTAAGTCTGTTCGTGGCTGCATTGTTTCCTCCGACCTTTCCGTCTTGTCGTTGGTCGTTGTCAAGCAGGGTGAGCAGGACATTCCCGGCCTTACCGACACCACTATCCCCAAGCGTCTTGGTCCCAAGCGTGCTTCCAAGATCCGCCGCTTCTTCAACTTGAGCAAGGAAGACGACGTCCGCAAGTATGTCATCCGCCACGAGACCAAGTACAAGAAGGCCGATGGCACTCCCATCACCAAGGCCCCCAAGATCCAGCGTCTTGTTACTCCCCGCCGTATCCAGCACAAGCAGCGTCTCCAGACTCTCAAGAAGAGACGTTTCGCCAAGCGTCTTGAAGCTGAGGCTGAATACAAGCAGATCTTGGCCAAGCGCGTCAAGGAAGCCAGAGAGAAGAAGTTGGAGAGACGCCGCACTTCTTCCATGCAAAAGTCTGCCTCTGCTTAAGCTATAAATAAAAAAGAGAGCGTGTGCGTTCGAAATGCATCCATTATACATGTTTACGTATTTTTTTAAAAAAAAAGATGTTGCTTTAAAGAGAATTGGTAGATCAGGAACACGATGGAGAAAACCTACTTAGCCGACATGCATACTTGTCAATATCGAGTGGACAACAATCTATGAACTCGCAATCATGCACAGCCGGGCGACATGAACTTTGTTTACTGGATTCGGGATGAGACGAATATCGTGTGTGTTTCTTCTGGACAATTTATTGAAGGAGGCGTATATGATCTCGATAAGCTGTACGAGAGGAAATTGGTGTCGATTACTTGGCAGTTTGGCTCTTAGGGAAGTTTGGCGATACGGCGCACGTAGCCTGCTGGTGTATCCATGATCCATGCATTGGTTTCCAGGCTTGTGTATGGAATATACTAGTAAAGAACACCTAGCTAGGAGAAGATTTTTCTCAGCAGGGATGGTAAAAGGACCAGTCCCTAGATTCCGTAGCTGTGATGGTGAACTAGTCTCCAACTTGCAAAAAACTCCTTGAAGGAATTGGGGCAGTTGAAGCTTGTTGCACCATATTAGCCTTATCGTTGTTGCTCCAGCATTAGCGACGCCAAGTTAGTATGTCCTCTTTTACAGAGCATGCGTATACAGCCTTACCATGCCTTTATAAGCCATCAAATATCCATGGAGGTCTGCAAAGTTGTGGCATGCGTTCCAAAACTGTTCAATGACATTTTTGGTCTTCGTCAGGATCAGCATCTTGTTCGCATCGTGGGAACAATTATACATTTTGCTAACCGTTTCTTTATCCATCTTGGCGAGCTTCGTCTAACTCGTCGCTTTGGGCGCGTTTGGGGAGGATGCTTTGAATCATGATGGCGCTTTATCATCCGTTGGTGTGTATCTTTTTGGCTTTGCGATCCCTTGGAGGCTATGTTACCTTGATGATATCTTGATTCAGCCACGATACCAGAAATTGAAATTACTACATGCATAGCGAGTTATCAATCTGAAGTCTGTCCAAGATGTGCCTAATGATTTGAAAAAATGTTATGCCGCTGTCGAGATTTTGTGTGATTGCTAGCTCGATCGCGTACGACTCCGCCCGGCCTCCGCTGGGAGGACACTACATTTTTTTTCGCTGCTCCTGCTTCCTCCACCGATCCGCGTAGCCCGCGCATTCCGCTCTAGTCATGACCTCTTCCGACAACTTCCAGGTCCCTGGCTGGACCGAGAAGTTCAGCGCGCTACACGACATTGTTTGCCAGGCACGAACGTCCACTTCGGACTCGATCGTCCAGACATTGAATTACCACTTGAATCTACGCAAGCAAGATTTCATAAACTTGCTGGACGATCCGCCAAAAAATCCTCAAGACCGCAGCACACTCCAAGGAGGTGAGAGACAAGAATGGGAAAGGATATGTATGTGACGCTGATCAATGCGCATCTAGGCAAGGCCTATGTAAACACGACGCTACACAAAGTGAACCAAGGATTCATTGACGAGGCGCTGCTGCTGTCCGATCAGTTGGGCATTAATGAGCACGTTGCAGCCACACTGCTAATGAACGCAATAACACAGTCTGAACGCGTCAATGCAAACAGAGTCGACACCGCCGTCATACTCTATCACAATGAACGCGAGTATCTGCTCGCGTGCCTGGATGTCATTTTAAAGTCGGCCAAAGACACCAACGTGAACGAATCGGTGCGACATGTTTACATTCAATTCATGGCAGAGATTTGTAGACATGAAATCCCGTCAGTGGGTTCGTTTGCTGCAAAGATCCTACAAACTATAAAGAAACTCGGCGACACCATCACGTCCTTGTCGACGACAGGCACCGTTGCCACCGCCGGACAACCATCAAACGCTGCAGCGACGACAACCGTACTCAGCGTGACTAGCACAACGAGCGGTGGACGACTTGGAGAGGAGATTTACAAGACGAGAATGGAACGGCTTAAGGACGAACGCATCTCTCTTGCGCAAATCCTGTATCACGTGGCTTCCTTGTTTTGGTTAGAGCCCAAGGATGTGTTCAGTCTTGTTGACATACTAGAGGATGCAGACTTGACACAAATTACGACGCCGTATCTGCTTATTACCCTTGTTGGCGCCTTGTCAGTACAAAGTCATGCCGACAATGCATTCCATTACAACGAGCCACTCTATGCTAGCCAAGATTTCGTCGCAAGGTTCCAAAAGCACATTGAAGAAAAGCCTTGGCGCGTAAAGGCAGCAAAATCTCTAGTTACTTTGCAGTGGGTCACATCGCTGTATGCGCTTGCTCAAATGGATAGAGTTTTCGAATCCAGATTGCCAGCATCCGAAGAGAAATTGGAACAACTAGTGGACGATGCAGTCTCGAAACGTGTATTCAACTTTATTAACGACTATATACTCTACTTCCAGCAACCCTCATGCGATTACTCGTCTCACGATAAGATCTTCAAATGGTCCGTGTACGCCAAACGCTTGGTCGAACCGAATCTTACCGTGGAAGCAAGCGACTTCGAAAAATTCAATGCTGATATCCGTCTCGAATTTCAGCCGTTTGTCATCCTCCAGATTGAATCCATAGTCACCGAATTTATCGACAAGCTTCCAGGTACTCTGCGCAAGCTGAAATATCGCGAGGAGGATACAAACGCAGCAGTCGTCTCGGCAACTAACACGCAGACATCCTCAATGGCACTCGAACGTGAATTCGATCAAAAGCAAGAGCCACAGCAATGCAGAGATTTGGAAGCATTTTTCGACACACTCGCCAGTGTCTATCGCAACCGTGTCAATGCAGGAGCAAAGTTTTGGGTTCGGGCCGACAATCGATTGTACGGATTCATAAAATGGGCGACAGATATAAAGGTCACTCGTACCATGCGTGCATGCTACAACTTTTTGGCATCTATATCTACGGGCCAGTTTTGCGCAGACAGTGCATTCCATTTCCTCGACGACGAAACCAACAAGGCAGATATAAAGCTCAGCTCCCTGTTTTCCTGGGGCAAACTCGTCGCAGCTCTCCAGTACTATACCCAACTGCTAGCCAACTCGACTACCGAAACGGAAATCCCGTATCAAGAGGAAGAGGCATTGATTGCTTTCCTGTTGCTACTGCGACAAACCGTCCAATACTCATCTGCGGCTCGCATGGCCTTGTGGGCGGCTGAACCATATTGTTTTGCTCACTGGATATTTCAAATGCTTGGTCGCAACTTGTCGTATGATCTCGGTGCTGCATTGTTTAATGTCTTGACAGCGTTTTGTTCGAACCGCGGCGTCAATGTTGAAATAATTTCAAGACAAATTGCTGCTCAAGCGCTCTATGCGTTCCAAAGACTCGACTATATGGTTACACAGCGCGAAGGTAGACAACATCAGTCGCAGTTATCAACCGAGCTAGGTTATCAGCGCTCGAATCAACCCGAGGATACCAGTTCTTGGTTTATCACAGAATATAACATGGAAAAAAGCTCGAAATCTTACAACAAAACATTGGCGGTTCTCAATTTCGTGAGCTCGGTAATCCATGTTCAAAGCAAGCGCGACTCGTTGCTGCACGGTTTCGTACCCATCATGCACCTGATTCCTTGGTACACTGGCAAGGACACTCGACCGCCCGGCGCAGAACCATACATTTCAATCATACTGGATCATATCTTTAAATCTCTCGATTCTCAAGACTATACATCCTCGGAGAGCAGGTGGCAGCTTACGGAAGCATGCCTAAAGGTCATGGAAAACAGTGTTGAATCATTCGATTTCAGACCGCTTGAAGCAACTGTCAGTGGAACAACGAACGCAGCCAATCCAAATCACAAACATGCTTCACCAGCCCACCTTCAAGAAGCGCTTGCAGTCTATGTGACACATCCTGGCTTTACTGTGATCTCGCATTTACTTTCAGGCAAATCGGTAGTACATGAAATCCTCAAAATTATCGAACATGGTCCCAAAGGAATCATGGAAAAGGCTGAAAAATCGCCCTACTTTGTACGCTCATTAACGCGGTGTCTGCGCATCATCAATCGCGTGCTTTCGATTCAAGACAAGTTTGCCAACCTGTTACTGCCACAAATACGCGCAGCCTCGACAACCACATCAACTTCTGAATACAAACTTGGGAACCTTGTCTTTCCTCCCCTTCCTTCGGTGGTACCTTTCGGCCAGCTCATGCTGAATCGTGCAAACTGCATTGTGCAGCTAGCATTGCTTATCAACTGCGAAGATCAAGTGGAAATATGCTACCTGGCCACCAAGATATTGCATGCACTCTCTACCGAAGCAACAAAAAGCAGCGTCAAGTCTGGAAACATCATTCCAAAGCCCATGGGCGGCCTCGGATCGAGACTGACAATGGTCCTCAAGAGCTGCAAGGAAGGATTAAATGTGCTCTTGGGTTTCAGCGAACGTCTGGCAATTGATGACTATGAGCAGACGACAGCAAATGATTATGACTATGACATCAACAATATTCCATTCTGGCTAGCAGAAAAGGTCCTCAGTGATCCACTTCAGGAGCAAGTCGACTTTGTACCGGCAAATATCGTGACATCGGTTCGCTTGGCTATTGTGGAATTATTGCTCGACAATGCCTCGCTGCAAGCACCGACACCATCACTTTGCGACTTCTTTTTGGGCTATAGCCGCGCCAAATGGGCCTGGGGCGATATTTCATCTACCGTGGATGAAAAAAGCAAAGAAGCATCCATGGTTTGTCTCAACACCATTGTTAGCTTGCTGCAAAGAGGTATCCCAGCAGATAATCGGGATGACACTGCAAACGAGCTGCCATTGATTGCAACGCATCCTATTCTCGCCGAAAAATGCTACGAACTCATGTACACTCTGTGCACAAGGGAAGCAACATCTTATACAACTCTGCGATATCTGGAAAGCAAGCAGGATTTCTTTTACCGTCAGTTCAAGGCACTCTCGCCGCGCCTCGAAACGTTTGCCGACGTGAGCGCACCCAACTTTGCTGGTATCGTGTCGAACGCAGACGGAACGCAAATGGTTATGGATTTCTACGTGTTGCTGTCTCAACTGCGTCAACGGACCTGGTTGTTGCAGGCTATTGCTCTCGAGCTGCATGTCATGGTCGGCAAACGGCGTACCACCCAAGTTCGAAGGCTGTTGAAACTCTTGTACGGACGGGAACAGGCAAACGACGATGATGGCAACAGTAACAATGACGGACAGGGCAATGTGGATATGGAAATCGATGGCAATGTCGTTTCTACTAGCGACAATGCATACTTTCAGCAGCCGCTTGTCAAAATGTTAGAACTCGTCAGCTCGTTAGAATTCACGTGGACAGATGAGCTCGCACCACAACCGGTCTTGCGCAAACTGAAATACTTCGACTTAGACTTTAGCAAGTATGAGATCTGCAACGAACGTGGCTGTCTAGTTTACGATATACGCGGTCTCTACATGGACTTGTACGCTGTAAAGTTGGTAAAACGGCTGTCAGCGCCACCTGACGTTCAGGCTGATATTGACAATGAACTCGGCCACGTTATGCAAGTATTAATGGCTGAAAACCACCAGCGGGAAATTGCCAATGCCAGGACGCAGTGTCTGCAAGCATGGAAACAAATCGTCCAAGTCACTCTTTCTGAGTGTTTCGATCTATTCCCATTCCAGGCTCGCGAAAAGATCATTTATGGCTTGCTGTCAATGTTGCTGCCTAAAATGACAAGTATCCAAACTAGCGATCACGAAATTCTCAGGGGCTTGAGCGAAGTGATCCTCAGACTATTGACTCGTTTGCGTGAGGATAAGCAAAAGCAAACAGACGTTAACAGTTCTCTGCCGACTGAGAAACTGCGCACCATCTTTTACGGTATCCTCAACTGTATCCTCAGGGAAGGCGTTCCCATTGCCGTGCGTGGAAACATGTACACCACATTGGTCAACCTCGTACAGTATGTCGAATCAGGCCCGAGCAACATTATTCAAAGCCATCTCGTGGATGCTATTGCCAATAATACCAAGTTGCTCGAGACTCTGTGTATAGATGCCAGCGACGGCTTTGGTATCTGGAAGACATCTGCATACACCGCACTCAATTGTCTTTGCAAGGTGTCTCAAAAGGCTGGGAACCGTGCCATCCTGACGTTCCTGACCAAGAACAATTTCTTGCGCGGATGCATTGACATTATTCGTCGAGAAGATGCCGCTCTTGTCGGTATATTGACAAAGGCAACTGGCAAGTATGCTAAAGTAAAATGATTATGGCTGCTTTCTAACAATGTGTTTATAGCAAATACGACTGCGCTAGGTGTATTCCAGGCCAAAATGTCGTTCCTGTTACGTCTTGCACAGTCAAAGGAGGGTGCAAATCTGCTTTTGGAAAATCGTATCATTGACGTCCTCACTCGCTGCGAATTCATTAATGCTCGACCGCAAGTCCCGCCTCTGGCTGATCAAGGTAAAAAGTTGAACCAGCTGCTCCCAGGATTTCAACAAGATTGACAGTTTCATTATAGATGCATTGGACGCGGCCAATCTCTTGATAGACTATCATAATCAAATGTTGCTGCCAACTCTGGAGCTTGTATCAGCATTGCTCTACACCCTTGGCCGCGCAAACCAAGCCATTGCTGAAAAGGTGGAAGGCTGGGCTCGCAAACACCAAGAAACATTACTGGGTATCCTCAGAGACTCTCTGCGTCGCCCTTCGCTATCATCTTTGCAGCAACGTCAATTCGCGACTACCATCACGTACCTCTTGAACAATCGCGTTCCCCTCCCGGAAATTTTCAACAACCTTCCTTCTTCTTCTTCTTTAATATGATGATTTTTAGATTTTAGATAAAAATTCATGTTGCATGTGAAAAAAATAGTATTGGTGTCTTTAAATGCTATCAACTTGCCAGCTGATATTTTCGCCTGTCGCATATTGGATTCATGCGTTTCTCAGTGCATAATGTTTTCGTTCTCCAATGTAACGTATCATACTTTACCCTTTTGCCGCATCCAAAAGATTTTTCAGTCGTTCTTTCTCTTGTTTGTCGTGTAAAATGAGAAGAAAAAAGGTGTTGCTGCGAGGATGCATCGTGGAACTCTTGACCTTGTCCTCCAAACGTTGTCGATTTTGGTATTTCATGCATCCGCTACTTTATGCGAACAAACAGATATCTCGTGGTGATCACAGACTTGAGTCAACATGATAAAAAGCAGCCAAAACTGCCGCATGCCTTTCTATCATTCATTCAGAATGGGCGTCAAAGGAGGCACGAAAATACAAGAAAAGCTCAGGAAGTTGTCAGCATCGCCCAGTATAAAAACAAGATTGCCGGCATTGATTGTACAAAGGATCGTACGGCGACGTGCACGACCATGTCAATCGAAAGACGGGGAGGAAAAGTAGGTCATCGTGCGACTGACAGCATACTATGCATAATAAAACCTCATCAGAGGTTTACATATAGCTTCAACCGTCAGCATCAAATTTTTTTTTAAAAAAAAAAAAAAAAAAAAAAAAAAAAAAAAGTAAACAAGTAATGGCGCTAGTTTGTCGTGGCATCCGCCCTCTGGTCGTTTTTGGCGGTGAACAGTAACCCCAAAGTAAGCTACACATCGAAAAAGTGGATATGCTGCAAGCAATTCTCACCGATTTCGTCCGTGACAGATGTGCTGTGAAAAATCGAAAAGCTGCGAGTACTAGCAAGCTGACAATCACTCCAGGTCTCAAAGAAAAAGCAATCCAAGTACAGAAAGGCAACCCGATCTTCCTGACAATATCAAAAGCTAACACTCTTTTAAATAGTACTTTGAACAAAAGAACATTCCATATATCATTGCACCTTTTGAAGCAGATGCACAGTTGGCCTACCTTGCAAGAACAAACATAGTTGATGCCGTGCTAACCGAGGACAGCGATCTTGCGGTCTATGGATGCCCAACCATTTTGACCAAGTTTGCACTTTTGAATAGCCGTATCGATAACAAACGAGTCATTGGCACAGACATCTCCAACGGATATCAAGCGACTCTGCAATCTTCGTTACGAGATTGGGATCTATCGTTCGCAAATTTTTAAGACATGTGTATTCTTGCAGGCGTTGACTATTTGCCGTCGCTCCCCGGCATTGGTTTGCAAAGAGCATGTGAATACCTCAAAACAAATAGTGTCATCCAAAAAGTACGTCCAAATGCCTCTTGCTTTGACCACAGTACAGTATTCATACTTGAATTATATTTGTAGGTCTTCAGCTCGCTCAAAAAAGAAAACGAATTGCATGACTCGAACCAGAACTATGTATAGAAGTTTGCAGAAACACGGAATATTTATGCTAACCAGATAGTCAAAGTGTACAACAGCGATCAATTATTGCCTCTCGCTCAAGCCGTTGCACAATATACTATGAATACTACAACATCGTAACACGCTATCGATGCATTTTCAATCGTTTAAGGATTAACTGTTGATGTGAATCCTCCTCGTTCATCTGTGATAGCTGGTAAGAAAGTGAGTATATAATACAACGTTGGAGACATTTCTCGTAGAATGCGGTTGATATTTCAAAGAAGTTCAAATCTATAACTAACCTGCTTCAGCCTACTACTTGCAAAATGATAACAATAAAAGTGATAGTGCAGTATGCATGAATCCTTCTGTCGAGACACCTGCTCCTTCTATATCCTGGTTAGCGAGGATGGCGATGTGTAGTTTTCACAGCAGAGGTTCAATGAGCGTGCACAGTCCACTAAAATACACAAAGCTCTGTTTTCTGTTTACTCTAAAGAATACACAGAGGTCGACTTGTCGAGGATGAAGAAATGCGGTACATACCACTATTGCGTGGTTTATTGGTGCTATAAATAACGTTAATTAATAGTAATGATAATGTATTGTTTGTTGGGAGGGTCTTCCGCCGCGACCGCGACCTCGGCCGCCTCCGCGCATCCAGTCTTATCGTTCATGCCAGAATTGCTCCACAATTCCAGCTCGCGTCCCCCGCTGTCTTGCCTGTGCTGCTGCTGCTGTTGCTGCTGTTGAGGCCTTTGAGACTCTTGTATACGTAGTTGAAGGCCAATTGCCAATGCCAGCAATCGATCTCTTTCTTGACGAAGTTCTTCACCTTCGGCTGCTATTTTGCGTTCCAGCTCGGCTAATCACTCTTCGCGTTCGCGTAGCTGTTGCTCTAAGTTTGCAAGTTTGTCAGAAGAGTCAGAAAGGTCCTTGGGGGCGTTTTGCATGATAATTTTTAATTACATTGATGAAGGAAAGTCTGACCTTTCCTCACATATGTATATATATACCCAGAAAACTTTTTATCACCTCTTGAACACTTCATTCGTGCAAAAGGAGAATCGGCGTCTCATATTATTATCGCACCCTTTTGTTGGTTTCTGACCAGTGTTTTTCTCGGTAATATCCTGACTGATTGTTAAATCAAATAGCTTCCTCCGCCCTCCCAGACTAGCGTAAATATGGATGCAATCGATGCCCATTGTGCTCTGATCTGGCTCTGAGCCAACCTCCAGACGCTATACCTCATTTCATCGTGCATGTCTTTATATCGCCGGGTTTGCCTATTGCTGCGCACTACGTTTCATTCACTTCGGGTTAGAAGCTGTTCAATGCTATCAAATGGTTACCAGGTTGTACTTTTCAATCCCCTAACGTGTTTCGATATTTAACACATCAACTTGTGCTTGATCCATCGTCTGCGAATACAGACGCCAAGTATTCACTCCCGACCTGAATGCTCCTTTATTCGATTTATTAAAGACAGATTTGCAGTAAATATGATTCTGAACTCAAAGCTTTGCAGCATAGTCTGCTTGGTTTTGTATGTTAATACACGAGTAATTAAGCATATCAAGGTATTGCCAAGCGGACGTGTGTGAGTCCAGGTTTCAAACGCTTGTAACACATATGCTTACAATTGGTTCATGCTAAACATATTAATCAAACTGAAAGTACACACGCAAGCTCGCAAGAGGGACAAAGTAGACATCATTTTATATGCTGCAGAATTTCTGTGTAAAAATACTGCTGACGATCTGTTACTGCGCAAGTAAATCACTCGGAACGAAGCAGCCAACCGAATGTCTCTTTTTGATGGCAATGTAAAGGAATGGATATCGTTATTTTCCATCATCAGATCCGTTCGTGCAAGCAGGAACAAGCAGCAGCAATTCGATGGGGAAGCATTTTACAGCAGATACGTGTTGCTGATAGCAAGTTAAATGTACATGGCAGCGGATAGCACGTTAAAGGAAAAAGTTTCTCAGAACATGACAAGCTGTTAAAATGAACTATTGCTTACTTGGTTACATTATCACTAGAGGGCTGCATGGCATACAAAAGAAGCTTTGCATTGAACCGGCTCTGAGAATGGCTAAATACATGCATGGCGATCAATAACTCATTCAAAGAAAACATGCAAAAATGTGAAATGCGTTAGGGCCACAGCGGAAGTCGCTGAAGATAATAAATCGCATCGTATGTAAAATGCAAATAAAAAGCCGGGTGCTTACAGCGGACAGTTTTCTGGAGATGGCAAAATACAAGGTACATGGTAGTAGGTACATTAGACGAAGACATGCAAAATGCTGAAATAAACTAGAGCTTAATTGGAAATGGCTTAAAGCAGTGCAACGCATCAGGCGTCAGCATGTAAAACACGGGGAAAATGTTAAATAGTTTTCAAGAAGCAGGTATTATCTGCAGACGATGGTAAAATATAAAAACACGGCATCGCGATTGTTAGGAAAAAGAAAGGTTTATAGTAAGCGACTTCGGACATGGCAAAATATAAATGCATGGCAAACGAAAAAATCATTTCAAAGCATGCAAAAATACGAAATGAGTTAGGGTTTAGTCGCCTGCTCAAGGTTTGTTTTAATTCATTAAAAACAAAAAGCGAACAAAAAAGCTGGATCTCATGCAAATTGGTATGGAGATAGCAAAAGAAAAATACAACTGAAGGGGAATTGTAAAGATGAAAAAAATTGGGGTCAACCGGGATTTGAACCCGGGGCCTCTCCGACCCAAACGGAGAATGATAACCACTACACCATTGACCCATGTTCTTGTCTTTGTCCTTTGTTATGTGCATCTCAATGTCAAGCCTAAAATTTCGCGCGAAATTTTCGAAGCCTTCCAATCGCCACAAACTGCTTCCGGTTGCCCAAACGGAAAATGCGCAATGGATGTCCTTTGTGATCATCGTTAAGCGATCTCTGTGAATTACAATTGTTTGTATTGTTTTCGTGACAAATCGTTTATAATTGTCGTCGTGATTCTGTTCTGATTCTGCATCTACATTCCAAATTGCACAAAGTACAAAAAGAGCAAACTATACGCATCGGCTCGGCATGAGTATGTGCTGCATTGCAAAAGTGTTGCGTTTGTGGAGGCGTTTTTGTCAAAAAGGCTCTTTGGAAGGTACGGCGAGACCGTGTAGAGTTTGGTGGACCCCGAGAATTTTAGGACTTTGCATACACGATGATCTTCCTCAACAACAGATTTATTCTTTTTTGTGTCTGCTTTCTCCCCTTTTCTTCTAAGTACTATATTGAATACACATAGTCCAACGGTTCCTCTATTCAATGTAATGAGTAGCTGCTCTTCTAGTCCTGGTTAATTTCCATATGATCATAATAACTGCCTTGCTTGTAATGAAATGAGCTCGAGTTTCGTCTAAAAGGAGTCTCATTAAATCGTCGTCGACTGCATGCTCTCAAAGATCGACTACTGTTACGCACTTGCGGTTCGCCACGGTAGGAGAAAATATAGACGCAACTGCAGCATGCGCTAGTATTTTTCGCTCGATACACACCGCGATCGCTAGAAGAAGGTAATCATCTCACCGACAAGATTTCGCATTTCCACGATAATATCCTGCAAGCCATAGATAAAATATAGTTGGCATGTGCACTGCTGCACCGCTTTCTTTTTACTATCACCGCTGAAGCCAAGGTCAATGCTTTTGATGCGTCCAAGCATTGGATACGATGCAATCAAGACATTATGTATTATAATTTACTTTACTCTGCGGTAAGGCAAATTTATATTTTGTGTTTTCTGCTAAAGCTGTCGCAAGGAAGATGTTAAGAAACAGACATCAATGATTATGTATACATATTTTGTCAAATAAACAGCAGCGATTTTGGAGTGGCTACTTGAGGTTTTGATGACAAGATCTTTTCCATTGGTAGAGAGTAAGATTGAGCCAGTTTCGAATCTTCACAGCACTCTACGTGGTGTTAAACCGACATAAAATGTAGACACGCTAGCCTTCTCTTTAATTAAAAAAAGAAAAAATAAGTTGTCAAGGAGCAGCAAAGTAAGAAAATGTAAAAGGAGTGACAATCTGGAATAACTTTAAAGTTTAACAAGTGTTTAAGTGCATTTATTATTATCACAAGGTAAAGGCTTCAAGTGCATTTATTATCAAATCTATTTACATGGCTGCGTCCGCGCTCTGAGCTGCGGCGCGCTTCCTCCATCTCGGATACATACCTATTGATGTAGCTGCGTCCGCGCTCTAAGCTTCAGCGCGCTGTGTCCCATATCTTTACAAGCCGTTTCCTGTAATCAATGCGGAATCTCGAGGCCTTAAAAAAGGGAATAAAAGGATAGCAAGAAAACAGAATAAAGCAAAGAAGGAAAAAGGGATAAAGGCCAGGTCCATGCTCCTGCTGCTGCATGGGCGCAATGTTTATGCTCGTATACTTACGCACGTTTCCAGCAGGCATCGTATTCTTGTTTCCTTGTTTGGTAGAGCCCCGCCGCAAGAGTTCGATGTTGACAAAATAGAGCCGTGCAAAATCATACTTTCCTTGGGATAGCTTTAGCACAAAAGACAAGTACAAGTTTTGCATCGACGCAGAGACGAGTTTGCTTTAAATATCATCGTCAGTCCGTGCAGCGATTTCGATGACTGTGTTTCCGTGCGGGTCCTTGACGATTTTGTTCTGTGATTCTGGCGTGTTCCTTCGCAAAACACGGATGTTTGTGCCGAAATGGCGCCCGTACTTCTTGATATCGCCGACCCATCCCTTCCAAAGAGGCAAAAATGGATGAGTAGCATAATCGTCAAGGAAGGCTGAGGAGAGTTCTTGAATTGGCAAAGATATGTCAGCTTCGATCAATCTTGCGGTGGCTCTATCCACCAGGTTGATGTATCCGCCTTGCGGGAAATTGCTGTCCAAGAACTCTTTTAGGATATAGAGTGCGTCGGTCATAGAGGGGCGCTTTGAATGGCCTCTTGTGCAATACAACGGCGGTCTCTTTCGATTTTTTTTGGAACGTTGTCCCAATTTGACTCGCCTTGTTCGACTGCGTGCCCCTTTCCCCGCATTTCAGCTTTCCATATCTTCATAAGCATCTCTCCTTCGTTCTGTGCTCTCAAATTCTCAACTGTCGCCAGTACTTTCTGTCCATCTTCTGTTCTGACTTCTTCTCCATCCTCGTCTTTCAAACTTATGCCTCTTCGTGTAAATCTCAGGTAAAACATCCTCTCCTCTTTGGTTTCTCCTGGTATGCGCTCTTTCAATGGAAAGCTCAACTTGACTCTATGCTCCTTGCCGTCTTCGTCCTTCCAGTGCATGACTGCTTGATCTATTCTCGGTATCTCCTTTCTCGCTGTTTCTCCGACGAGAAGTGATCTTCCGGCAAAAATGTCTTCATTGCGGCTCCCCCAACGCAAGGCTGCTTCTTTCACCTGCTCTTCATCGTCTAACCATTCTTCGCCTTCTACTCCTTCTGGTGCATACTGGATGAGCGCGTTCCTGAGCGGATGTTGCTTTTTCTCTCCAATGTAGCGTATCATGCTTGCGAAAAAAGAAACTCCTTTGTTGTGGCTAAGCGCCCATTCTCGCCATTCTTTTTCGTTCTCGCGACTAATATGCAGGTGCAACGCCGGATAGTTCAGCCTCCCATAGCCTTTCAACCTGCTCCTTTCTCTCTTTGCTTTTCGGCTTGCTTTGAGCTCAGGCATACTCTGCTATCTATGCTCGCGCTGCTTCACTCAACGATTCATTTGCTGTGACGGTAACTCTTTTCGGTTGTCGTTTCAAGCGCTCATGTCTGTACTCCGATAGCTCTTTTTTTGCTGTCTTCAAGCTTTTTGTACGCTTTTGCCAAGCGTTCGACGACTCGAGCAGATGATGCGTCTACCAGAGGCCATATCTCATCCAGCAAAGCTTTCCGCTCGTTGTACCTTCCTGTCTGTGCTTTCCGAATAGCGACTTCGCAAATAATCAACGTTATCGTCCATGTCAAGTCGAGAATTGCGTTCAAGGTGACTGAACGGGCGCCGTAGCGCTCCTTTCCCGGATGAATGTGCGGAACAACAATTGTCGCATAGCTCATCGATGGATTTTTTTTGACTTGGTGCCCTTTTGGATCCAATCCTCGTCTAGCATGTAACATACTTTGGGGATGCCAACATACTCCAGAAACGTATCCTTCTTTTGAGATATTATCCCGCGATGATGGACAAAATTGGCAAAGACTATCGACGTTGTTGGTCGAGAAAAGGTCACGGTAACGACCGGCTGGACGGTGTTCATATACAGTTGGATTTGCCGCAACGCTGCCTCCTTGGTCCGGTAAATCTGCAGCCAGGGGAAGATATCGACAAACGGGAACATTGAGGCGTCAAACCTGTTTGCATCATAATTCTGTTCGCCACTGGCCCAGACTTGCTGGCGGCAAAGGATGGTCTTACGTTAGCTGGCCGGCTCTCGACTGTTCGAAAATTGACGGCCTTTCTTGTAATCGGAACATGCAATATCGTATCCGATGAGGACGAGGATGGCATAGTTATTGACAAGCTTGCATTGTGCTTGCTTACAAAGTGCCTTTAGGAGACTGGACTCCATTGGGCTTTCGATTCGGATCGCCTCGGAGGAAATTTGTTGTATGTACGAGCGCAGATCGTTGGGTGCCATCTTTTTGGTTGCATGCCTGCGGAACGTCTCAAAGAACTCGAGGTTCCACAGTTCGCGAAATTCTTTAAAGTAGCTAGACGGTGGCTCGTAGGATGCACAATAGCCTCCTGATTGCGTGTTGAGAAGATTATCAAGACCAAAGAACGCAGTAGCATTTTGCTCCAATGTCACTCGACGTGCCAGACGTGATTGCGCTTGTTGCACGATGGAAAGTGAAGATCCGTACGTTGACAAATGCTTCGCGTTCAACGTTGTACAATGTATTCAAGAATTTCCCCAAGAAACCACCGACCCGCGCCGCATCTTATCAATGTGCCTGAAGACTGCCGCTTTTCCTTTTGTCTGACCGATGTACCGCAAATGAAAAGGCCGATCAACGTACTTGTCAGCAAACTTTATCCACAGGTCCATCTCCGGGAACTCTGCCTGGTCTTCTGCCCAGTCTGCGAGGATTTTTTCAAGGTTTCTGGTTACAGCGTCCAGCTTCGCATATACAGGGTCACGGTATCACGGCTCACTCTTTGCTCCTCGCTGGCGTCCTCAAGAGCTAAGGTATCCACCAAAGTATCATCATCGATAATATGGCTTTCATACATTATTTGCTTTACGGTGTTGACGTAGTCTTCTTTAGTATGAGGATTTTCCGGCAGAAGGAACCGGATCGCTCGGATGTTCAATGATTTGGTGTCCATCTCCAAGTCTTTCATCCTTTCCTTGATAGTACCAAGGATCAGCTTGAATATCGAGTACGTTTTGGAAGACATCTACAGGCATGTTTACACTTTTAAGCAATGATTCACATATGCCTAGTTCACAAGGTACCTTTCTGGCTTAAGCAGACAAGATATACAAGTAGAGATAGATATTTCAAATCAACGTTCAACATGTAAAAAGATTGAAAAAATAAAAGTTTGAAGAAAGAGTTTCCTTTGATATCAATATTCTTGATATATTGCGAGGATGTTATCAAGATTACAGAATGGAAACAAAGAGCTCGCTTTATATCTTTAGAACTCTTACGGAAATGTCGTCATCTCCCATGACAAAGCTAGAACGCTCGTTTGCAGGTATTACACTTATATAAATATATGTCGCACCAGTCTCCATCAGGTAATAGTTGCTCACTTGCAACGAAGATGTTACATCGATTTTTCACGAGTCAAAAGCACGCCACTAGCTGTTGAATGAGGATAACAGCATATACATACAAATAGTTACTGAAACGCAAAACATTTATCAAGAATGTTAAGGACCAGCGTAGATACTGTCTGTCTCGTCATCAAGAGTCGTTGCTCTTCATACAGATGCAACGAAACACTCCTTTGTTGCTTAAGAGTTGATGCCACCATGCTGCATCGTGATCTTTTTCATCTTTGTGCATGCTCTAGAATAGCAAAACCATGTTTAATAACTAGCAGCAAAGTGGATGAGATTCCATCGAATAATTGTAGTGTTTATTAAAGAATCACCTAATGCCAGTTGTATACCATTTTCTTTTAGATGTATGCATCCTGTGTATTTAAGGACATCCGACGAATTCCTGAATCATTTTAATAATAATTTAGCATGCTTCGAGGTACTCATCATGCACTTGACTGGGTTCGCAAGTGGGAAGGGACCGACATGGACAGGAACAGCGAGGACGAAATCCAAGAGCGCATTTTTTGCCAGCTCCAATACCTACGTGTTGTAATACGTTTCTCCATCGAATTGCTGCTGCTTGCTTCTATTTGCACATGCATATCTGTGGCAAATGGGGTATTCATTTTGTGACAACATTGTCAGCAAAAAGAGACCTGCCTGCATGAATTTAAGCAGAGATTCCACAGCGTATAAAATGGCGTCTTTATCCCTACTTGCGAGTATGTGTGCGTACTTTCAATCCTTGAAAGATGTTTATGAAACAATCGTGATCACGTGCGTTGCAAGCGTTTGAACTCATTTACAGCGTTTTTGAAACCTGGAGTCCTTGATATGCTTATACCTGTGTGTACTATCATCCAAAACCACGTAGATTATGCTACAAAGCTTTGAGTTCACAGCTACGTTTACTTCAAATCTGTCTTTGTAAAGTCTGACATAGGAGCCTTGAGCTCGGGACTGAATACTTGGCGTCTGTATTCGCAATCGACCGATCAAGCACTTGTAGTTGATGCGTTAAAAAATTAATGCAGTTTCTGCTGCTGGATATAAAACTCTTCCTGTCCTTATCCTGATACAGCGGCTGTTTCCTACCCAAGCTTCAATGCAGCGTAATACCTCAAATTGATCGCGTCCAACTCACTCAATTTTTTCATCGCTACACACGGGTAGGTCACTGCATGCAGCGTCTTGTTCGAGATTCCAGCCGTTTACAAATCCAAAGATCCATACATGAAGTAATTATAATGTTCGACCTCA
This sequence comes from Rhizomucor pusillus, assembly GCF_041956525.1. NCBI lineage: Eukaryota > Fungi > Mucoromycota > Mucoromycetes > Mucorales > Lichtheimiaceae > Rhizomucor > Rhizomucor pusillus. Next base: position 1,771,787 of record NW_027192147.1, read on the forward strand.
CCTGCGGTCAGGATAGCATATGCATAACAGTCTGAGCGCCGCATCCCTGCGCACATCAGGCCATTTTTTTTTTTTCTCGATGCATATCATCTGCAAAGTCGATCCGAGGAAACGGCTGCAGGCCAAATTAGGATTACAATACGATATCACGCCATTATTTCCATTGTAGCCACTGTATCGTCAAATTTCATCAATTTAAATCAAATCACTGTGGTGCCATACAGGAAGAAAGGCGTCTATTACATCGCTATAAACCCAGATTTTACACGTTCATTACAGGAACAACAGAGTTGGGAACAACAGCTGGAATAATCGAGACATGGTGCAATGGTGATTCAAACACGAACAGTGGATCCATAGAGGTACATGTACGCTGCCTGATGCACTGCGTACAAGTCGCGCATGGCACGCAGAACGTAGAAAACAGTTTCGTGCTGAGCTGCAATGCATTAAAGAATCCTCTGGGCTGGGCTGGGCTGGGCTCGACTCGAATCTCCTGCCTCCCGGGCATGCATTATATTACATCTCATCTCTTTGCTGTAAAGGCGAGATGATGCTCTGTAAGAGGAGAATGTCTCAAGCGCAGGGCAGGGGTGCAGAAGACATTAATCAAATTGAAACCTTGTTTGTAGTCAACCAATTTATCATCCTTTGATGATCGCAACCCGCTACAACGAAGCCATGCAGTGATTTGGCAATCGCATCACTGCAAAACATTGGCGTAATTTGAGGGTGCATATTGAAAACAAAAATGGGCCCACATGTATTGATGTAAGAGCGCAGATCAATAACACGATCTTGAAGCGAATCATCAAATAAAATGATAGCAATGTACTATGTAAATGATGCGGTGTAAAAATAGGGATATATTCATAGCAAGGCAATGTTTGGTATGGACAGAAAGAATATGAAATATTATAATAATGATTAAGTTGCTCAACGAGCCGGGCTAACAAATGTACAAGGAGGCAAAGAGAACGTAAACTTAAAGAGAATTGACGCTAGATACGAGTTAATTCTTTTATCTGCTTCCACGGAACAAATCGTGCACCGATCTGCGCTTTGTCTTGAATGCATTGTTTGCAGTGTCTGCGGCATCTTTCTTGGTTTGGCCGTTGCGCGGCGATGGTGTGGGCGTATCAAGGGGTGATGCTTGCTGGTATCCAGATGACTGAATAGAGAATTGCTCTCCATTGTGTGCAAAGTCAATATTGTCTGCTGAGAAGAAACGAGGCTCCTCTTTGACTTGGAGAAGCTTCGGGATGGGTGTGCTCGCAGCTTCCTTGACGTTAAAGCTGCCGCCATTGCCAACATGGCTGCTGTTGCTGCTGCCAACTGGGTGGGCGTCATTGTCCATTGCGGCGGGAGTCACCGGCTCCTTTGCATCGGTCTCTGACGAGTTGGCCGAAGGTGCCTTGTTGTCTCCATTAGCACTGCTGTTATCTTTGTCCTTGCCCTCTTGCTGTTCATTCTGCTCCTGTTCTGCAACAGAAGCAGCAGCAGACTCCTCCTCCTTTTTGGCGGGCTTTTCCTTGTCACCGTTGTCCACGTTTTGGCCCTCGTCGTTCTTGTGACCATTTTGCACACTTTTAGCTCGAGCTACGTCGGCGGCGGGTGGGTGACCGTTGACTTCTTCTTGGGCGGGATAATAGTAAGGCTCTTGATTTTGCGCAGTGACCCAGTCGCGCTGCTTGCGACGAGCCTCTTCAAAGATAGAAAACCAGTTAATCGGCACATTGACACGGAGGTGACGAGTCCAGAGATGGACAGGAGGGTTCCCTGCATCGTCAAATGCATCGTACGCATCAAAGTCGCCAGGAATATATCTAAAATCAGTCATATTGTGAGCTCAATGCATTCATCCACCATAACATTTCACATGCCTGGCTTCAGACCATCGCATAGGTGTAGAATCCGATCCTACACATTAATTATATACGTTAAACAATGTCTATTAGCTGCGGACAACGGGATAACTTACGAAGAACAGCAAAGCAGCACATGTCATCGTCCCAGCCTAGAATAATGCCAGTATTGAGTCTATTGTTTGCATCAAACAGTCTGGGCAAAGATGTACCTTCAAAGAGCGCAACGGAAACATTTCTAATCTTGATAATGTACAAGGAGCCTTGCTTCAAGTCATCGTGCTCAATAGGCTCAAGTGCGCTTTCAACAATGACTGACTTGGAGGAACCGAAACCAAGCAGCTTTTTGCTTTCAACCGGGGGAGGCGACAAGGTAGAGAAATTGGCAGAAGAGTAGGCGGATGTGGATGAAAGTCGGGCAAGGCGGGCAGCCTTGTCATTCTTGCTCTTGCTTCGAGATACCATGTTGAAACGAGAAACGCTAGAGATAACTTTAGGTCAAAGAAATTTGAGAACAACAGAGTGTGCCGTTCGCTCGCGACGTGTTCTTCTTTTATAGAACGCTGAGCTTGGCAGGAAGGTGATAAACGCGATGCATGCAATCCATCAATGTGTAGGAAAAGATAAATCATCAAACAAACCCCGTATATTTGTTACTCTAGTTTTCGGACGTTCAGTTTTTGCATCTGCATATGGCTGGAAAAAAAAGAGCAACTTGGTTCTGCTATCAGAAAAAACTCACTAGGTACGAAAGCAATAGCAACCATTTATTCAACATGCTAACCTTTACAATAAAGGCAGGACAGTTGATTACTCGGATCTACGTATGGGCGATTAGCAAATGTGGGACTCTATGTTTCGAAAACGCCAACCACCGCCCCACATCCGTCAAGTAGAGATTTACCTCGTCTATGCAGTCGATTGTCTCCGTAACCTGTGAGCTGGTTATTTCCTGCCAAGCCGACACTGTACAGGTGCTCGTCGTTTGATGCGAATTTATGCAATGTCTAGCTCATGTCCTTCTATACTTTCTACCGGGCATTAGGCCCCCCTAGCTTTAGAGGAGGCTTTTTGCATACCTCCTTGCTCGCGCACTCGGAACGCAAAACTCACTCTGGTTGTTTGTTTCAACCATCAGGTTACACGTATTTGCTGTTTAACCAAAGAGTGCTGCTCTGTGCAAACCTAATCCGTACTAGTCGACGCACCCGGATTCTTTCTATAGCTGCAATGCATGCATTTTTAGCACGCTAGTGTGCAACAAAGAAAGATTTGAAGCATTCACTCGCTGTCGATCGCCCATTCCTCGCTCTCAGTGGGTGCCGAGCAAAACGACAGACCAAGACATCATCAACTGTCGCCGAAAAACGATTCAAGTTTGCTGCTCTTTCTTTTCGACTGCGTTCCTTTGCTGGCTTGGAACCCAATCCGCCGAGCAGAATAAATTATCTCGCGTACAATTTCATGCCGGATTTTTATGCTATGCTACAATTATCACGACATTGATACCACCGTGCTATCTGCATTATTTTATAAATCGAAATCTGATAAATAGAAAAAAATTGCTCCTTGTCGTTCCTACAGCTGCAGCAGCAGAGGGGAGTGATGCAAGGAAGGTTGTGACCTTGATTGAACTCCACAGTAGCGATATCTACAGCCACGACGATACGCCTAGCATCAACGAGGCTTCGGAACTGCATACTATAATGGTAAAGATCGGGGCGGGTGAATCGTTCTCCCTGACAGCGGGGTACCCGGTCACCGAGAACCGGAATTTTCCTGCAGTGACAGCAGTTGATACATTGACTGTTGTACCTAAGTCTTTTTCTTATGAAGAGTTTATTCATGGCAGAGCCATATGAAATTTAAATAGTTACAAGCCTTTCAAGACTAATTCTTTGTTCAAAGAAACCAAGGATAAACATCTACTTGTGATCTGTGGTGGAGAGTCAAAGATGAGACGCCAGTGGGTATCCCATATCACTTTCAGAGCGTAGACGACGACATGAGACCATTCAACATGCCAGCTTCCTTCAAATGGTAACATAGAATACAAACTGTTAAAACGTCCTTAGTCTGCAGGTTCCACCGACGCGTTGCTTTTCTGGGCGATAAAATAATAGATGATCTTTGGTCTCAGCTTGTCCGCAGATCTGACAAAGGTCAGAATCGAATATATGTGGTAGTAAACGGTGTAGAGTCACACGATCGAGGAGAGCATGGTGAATATAGCGGAATAAACTATCTCTGGCCTTATGTGGAATAATCATCTTCCAAAGTATCGCCAAGATCGGGCTGCCGCCCGCGGGTAAGCTTCCGGCAAATCATCCCAGCATGGTAGGAAACTACGCCGAAACTCTTTGCGGCTAAGAAATTCCACATCCATTCCACCACGGGTTATTGGTTTCACTATTAAATCGTATTGTGATGCGAAGAAGGCTGGCGTTGAGAGTCTATTAAACGTCGAAAAAACGGTTTCAGATGCCATGTTCCTTCAATGATAGCGATATTGAGAGCCTGAACTTGGGACCAGTGATGGATACCTTCTTGCCTTGGCTGTCGTACCTATGTCAATTCTGGTTGACTCCGTTTCGACTTCAGATATGGTACTAAGCTCTCCGAGCCGCGCATTCTCAGTTATATATAAGAGATTTTTCTTCTAATGATAATCTTTTTATCTTGACAAGACGTCAAGTGAGGCTAAAAGAAGCGGCGATACCAAGAGTGGGTGCGTACCATACCATCAGTCTGCACTACGTCAACTGACGCAGTGCTGGGGCCACTGGTCTGAATTTGAGCCACGACAAAATTGACTGAGCCATCTCCACAAAATGAGCCATCCCCACAAAAATTGGATCAGCTAAGCGAATCTGGACCACCTGTCCTAAAAATGCTTTGGCCACGAACTCAGACCAAGACAAAAAGCCTGAGAGCCAAGTCACCAAGAAGGTGCTGAAAGCTGTGTTTGCCTGCTGAATTCAAGACGTCTGTGAGGAGATCGACACCAGCGCCGACGAAGACTTTGAGCTTCGTGTCCAGCACCACAGAGCAAGTAACAAGGATGTTGATGGTGTTGGTTCCAATCACAAATTTGTTTTTGATGCCATAGCCGTCCGCGTCGGATATGATGCCGCAAAAAACGTCTACATCTGGTGAGGGAAGCGAGTTGCCTGATGACTCTGCGTGTCGATCGACTTGTATGCTCCGGCTGTAAATCTCGTTCATATTGTAAACAAGGTCTTGTCGCCATGGATAATGATCCGGCCAGCAGCGATGTGATGCGGGTAAAAAGCTCAGGTATAGACGAAAATCCATGTACAGATCCTACGCAATGTCATCTGGTAACTTGTCGTGTAGGGCAATGTTGGACTTTTCGCTTGTCGTGTTGTTACTCGGCTCGGCCAACTCAAACATGCACTCCAAGGATGATGACAGAGGCGGGTTGACAAATCAAACGACTTTGTCACCCTTGCAGCCGCATGCGCATCGCTTCATTGCTGTCGGCGTGGTTGAATCCCATGGCAGCGGCACAGCCAACGCCCATCGAAACCGGAGCCCGTCTAATTACCAAGCTTGCTGGCTTGTCGCTTTGCGGCAATCCTCGCTTTTTCCAGGCACTTTCTGCAGAGACCACTGGCAATGTTGGTTTTGATTGCCTTGTTGACGATGGTCTGACAATCAGAGCAAGTCAAGGAACGAGAGGAGGTGTCGGCAGGTTTTGGCAAGAGGTCGGCATCGTCAGAGGAGGAGGGGTGTTAGCGTTTGTTCGGTCGCTTTGCTGTCGACGACGGAGAATCTGGTGTAGTAGATCTCTGCTTAATTGGTGGTAAATAGATAAGAATGGCACATGAGCTTGAATGCTTTCGGCTTACCGTAATAACAACGCAGGCATCCCAAACAATACGCGTCGAGCTGATGCCCAGAATACAAAAGCGGTCACCCACTGAATTTGGGCATAGTTTAATTTCCACAGCCAGTAAAAACAAGCCAGAGACCTCAAGAGCGACATCTTTGGCCACAGAAAGGCACGGATGGCTGCCCTGAGCTCCTGTGTTGACTGCTCGTGTGCCTGAACTGGTATGGCGACAAAAGTGTTGCGACACTGTGCTTGGCCACCAGCGAGACATAGCAGATACCCGTAAAGCTTGCTCCACCCAGCTTGCTACAGTTCACGCCATCCAGCTTTACATTGAATATTCTCGATAGTTGCACTCCTTTCACAAAACATCCCGAATCTTTGGATAATAAAAATAATAATAATAGATCCACCATTGTCAATCAACGACGCCCGAGAGCCTTTTTCAATAAACAATAGATAGGGGAATGTGACCACGAATGAGTAATAACAACCCAAGCGCTTGCACGGATTTGGCAACTCGTCTCTGTTTGGTTGGTTCCTTTTCCGCGTGCGAGAAAGAAATTCTTTCAACGACTGCTGGCGGTGCCTTTTAGATCAGTCCCTTTCTCTCTCTCTTCTTTACGGCTCCTCCCTCCTCTGCAATGACACAGCAAGTAGACTGGCCTGTCAACAAGGTCCGATCGGCCTTTATCGATTTCTTTGTCAACAAGAATGGTCACACCTTTGTGCCTTCCTCGTCCACGATTCCCCACGACGATCCTACCCTCTTGTTTGCCAACGCCGGCATGAACCAGGTAATTGGCAATCATTGGTGTCCATACACCTAGGCTGACACCGCTGCAGTACAAGTCTGTCTTTTTGGGCACCGTCGATCCCAACTCGCCCTTGGCAAGCATCTCTAGAGCCGCCAACTCTCAAAAGTGCATTCGTGCCGGTACGTTCGCGTCTATCCGGGTATCTTTTGCTTTGCTCACAGATTCGATACTGTAGGTGGCAAGCACAATGATTTGGACGACGTTGGAAAGGATACATACCACCATACATTCTTTGAAATGTTGGGCAACTGGTCCTTTGGTGACTATTTCAAGGTATATTTCGGTAGCAGCAGCAGCAAATCTGTAAATCGAAACTGAACCATCAATTCTCTATTATTACAGGTCGAAGCAGCTGGATATGCCTGGCAGTTCTTGACCGAGGTACTCAAGCTGGAAAAGGATCGACTTTATGTCACATACTTTGGCGGTGACGAGGGCTTGGGTTTGCAACCCGATCTCGAAGCCAAACAGGTTTGGTTGGATCTCGGTGTCGCTGAAGACCATCTTTTGCCAGGCAATGTAAAGGACAACTTTTGGGGTACGATACATATAGACGTGCTTTAATATTATGGTCTGTGCTCACACAAGTTGTACTAGAAATGGGTGAGACCGGTCCGTGCGGTCCTTGCTCTGAAGTCCACTATGATCGCATTGGCGGCCGCAACGCTGCCAACTTGGTCAACATGGATGATCCCAATGTCTTGGAAATTTGGAACGTTGTGTTTATCCAATTCAACCGTGAGTCCGACGGCAAGTTGCGTCCTTTGCCCAACAAGCACATTGATACCGGTCTCGGCTTGGAGCGTCTTGTATCCATCTTGCAAAACAAATATTCCAACTATGACACTGACGTCTTCCGCCCCTTGTTCGATAAGATCCAAGAAATCACCGGCGTCCGTCCCTATGCTGGCAAACTCGGCGCCGAGGATACAGACGGTATCGATACCACTTACCGCGTTGTTGCCGACCACATTCGTACTCTTACCTTTGCAATTTCTGACGGCGGTGTCCCAAGCAACGAAGGTCGCGGCTACGTTCTTCGACGTATTTTGCGACGTGGTGCCCGCTATGTACGCAAATACCTCAACTATCCTATCGGCAACTTTTTCTCTGGACTCGTCGACACACTCGTTACCCAAATGGTAAAAAACTATAAACTCCTTCTGAAAAAGATAGCAACCTAACAATGTATTCATGCAGGGCGAAGCATTCCCAGAGTTGGTGAAAAAGGCCGATGAAGTCAAGGCCATCTTGGATGAAGAAGAGGCTGCGTTTGCAAAGACCTTGGACCGTGGTGAAAAGTTGTTTGGTACATACTTGACCAAGGCCAAAGAGGCCGGAGTCAAGCAAATGTCTGGCGCTGATGTCTGGCGCTTGTACGATACATACGGTTTCCCTGTCGACTTGACCCGTATCATGGCAGAAGAAAATGGCTTGACTGTGGATGAAAAGGAGTTCGAGGCCGCTCAGGAAGCTGCCAAGGAAATGTCGCGAAAGGCTCGCAGCGGCAACGCCGATCAAGACGTTGTTGCCTTGGATGTTCACGATTTGGCTGCCCTGGACAAGAACCCTGACGTCCCCAACACGGATGATTCTTTCAAATACTGTGAGTATCAATCAACCGCGTGCTCTAGGCTTTTGCGCTAACCATGCATTGTTGTATAGTGAGCGGCAACGTGGTCGCCAAAGTCAAATCCATTGTCTTCCAACACAAGTTTTTGGCCGACACTACTGAGATCCCCGAGGGTCGTAAGTTTGGTATCTTGACGGACAAGACCAACTTTTATGCCGAGGCTGGTGGTCAAGAATACGATACTGGCAGCATCATCACCACCGACGGTGAGACCGAATTTGTTGTAGAAGATTGCCAGTCGTTTGGTGGCTATGTCCTCCACATCGGCCACTTGAAATATGGCCAGCTCAAGCTTGACAGCGAGGTCGAACTGACCTTTGATGATGTAGGTTTCAAAACGGAAAGTATGTGGATGGATAGGATTCAAACAAGTTGATCTTTTACATAGCTTCGTCGTTTGCCATTGAAAAATAACCACACTGCTACCCACATTCTCAACTTTGCCCTGCGCAAGGTTCTCGGTGAAACTGTTGATCAAAAGGGTTCCCTCGTCGCCCCCGAAAAGCTTCGATTCGACTTTTCTTACAAGTCGCCTGTAAACCCTGCTCAGCTTGCCGAGGTGGAATCCATTTGCAACGATTTTATCAATGCCAACCACAAGGTCTATTCCAAGGAAGTGCCCTTGCCTGTTGCCAAGGCTATCCACGGTCTGCGCGCCGTCTTTGGTGAAACATACCCTGATCCTGTGCGTGTCGTCTCTATCGGATTCGATGTGGATGAAATTACAAAGGATGTAGCCAAACCAGAGTGGGCTACCAGCAGCGTCGAATTCTGCGGTGGTACTCACGTTGCCAAGACTGGAGATATCAAGCATTTTGCCATCCTCGAAGAATCTGGTATCGCCAAGGGTATCCGCCGCATCGTCGCTGTCACTGGCGAGGAAGCCATCAAGGCTGACAAGACCGCCAAGAAGTTTGAGCAAAAGCTGGATCAACTCGAAAAACTCCAAGACGCTGCTCTCGAGGCCGGTATAAAGACTGTTTCCAAGGAACTCGATGCGCTTGTCATTTCGACTGTCACCAAGGCCGCTTACCGCGAACGCTTCAACAAGATCCGCAAGGCCTTCAACGACGCCGACAAGGCCATGAAGGCCGAGCAGGCTAAGCAGGCTACCGAGACTGTCAAGAAATACTTTGAGGAACATCCTGATGCGCAATACTTGGTCGCTGTTCTCAACGTTGGAAGCAACTCCAAGGCACTTTCTGGTGCTATCCAGCATGCCAAGGGCAACTTGAAGGACAAGGCTGTCTATGTCTTGAGCGCCGATGAAGCTTCTGGTCGTGTATTACACAACTGCGTCGTTGGCAAAAACTTGGTTGAAAAGGGTCTCAAGGCTTCCGAGTGGGCTGGCGTCGTATCTGAAAAGGTTGGCGGCAAGAAAGGTGGTAAAGATGATACTGCCCAGGGCTCCGGCGACAAGATTGCTGGATTGGACGAGGCTGTAAAGGCTGCAGAAGAGTTTGCCAAACTCAAGATTGGTGCCTAATTGTAGATAACCTGTTGTTTTCCCTTCTATTTTTTTTTTATCTCTCTTTTTTCTTTTCCCTTTGATTCTTATATGCCATGCTCTTTTCAATACGATTTTTGCATTTTGATCGTCAACCCCCACTCTCTCTCGCAGAATTAGATATAAAGGGGTCGAAAAATCATCTTGTAAAATTTGAGTTTCTTGCAACAGAATTCCGTTGCTTTACATTCTACAATTGTACACTACAGTCATGGCAGCAAAAGATAAACAACACCGAGAGGATGTAGAAGATCGCGCCAGGGAAAACAAGTATCATCATCAAGCATGGCTGCTGGAACGGCTCTTGTTCTTTCTAGGTTTCTTGTTCCCTCTCCTGTGGTTTGTCGGAAGCAGCGATTGTTGCGGTTGCAGGGAAGCACCTCCAGGTTCATATGCACTTGTCTGGAAAAAACGCTGCCGCATTGCAGCAACCTTGTTTTTGACCGTGGCCATTGTCACTGCCGCAACCATAATGATTGTTCATCCATCCACGTTCGGTCTGCGTACAGGCAACTCGTCTGGTACACAAACAACATCAGCGTCAGATAGCGCTATACGACCGGGTGTGCCGCAAAATGGCACGGGCACCTGGGGAGACACTGCGGCCGGGATCAGCGTTCAAGGTGAACCGGATCCAATTCCTTTTATACCAATTCATCCAGAATAGCCGTCACTTTATACAAATTCTTTACAACATTAAAACCATTGAGTCAGAAATAATTAAAATCGAGTCGCCCAATACGATGATGGTGAAAAATCGATCAGCTTCCAGACTCCGCATTCGGGAATTGCTCACACGGCCCTTCTTTCCAGCAGAAGCGTCTTTAGGTTTCTACATTTTTCAACATAATATATACAATGGTCAAATCAAGCATTGTAGTACCGACACCGGCCAGCACGAGCTCCTCTCGAAAGAGATCAATAGATCAAGATGGAAATGAAAGAAAAAGTGTTAACGATTCGCAACCAGAACCCACAGAAGTATGTCAGACAGACACATAGATACACGGTATGACGTTAACACATATGTATTCCTGTAGGTCAAAAAACCACGGCTCGATATGAATCCAGACAGTCGAAAACGAGGACAGCGCCTTTTCGGTGTTTTGCTTGGGACGCTAAACAAGTTCAAGGACGATAGCGAGCAAAAAAGCGAGGCTGTAACGTGTCATTACATTTCTTTTTTACGCATACCTCTGGTAATATTGATACGATACTCGTTTAGGAACGGAAACGACAAGAGATCGACTTGAAATTGCACGAAAAGCTTGCGAACGAAAAGAAAGAGCTGGAACAAGAGATCCAGCAAGAAGAAGAACAGCGTCAGCAGGAAAAGGCATTGCTTAAAAGGATGGAATCAAGGACGCTCGAGGCAAAACGGGTAAGAATGGAAGATTGGACATGTATGCGTATTAAATCTCATCATATTTGTTGTTTAGGACTTGACGAGTACTCGGACAAAGGAACACCTTGCAAATTTCTTGAAAACGAATACAGAACCGCGGCTTTTATACAGACCGGCGCAGCTAAGCGATGAGCAAAGCAAAATCATCCAGGAACAAAAGGATAACGCACAGAAAGAGAGGCAAGCATACGAAAAACGCCAGGAGGAACGGGAGCAGCAACAAAAGCTAGATGAACAAGAGGCAGCAAAATATGAAAAGAATGATAAAACTCCTGAGCAAGAGAACCCACAGTCCCATCACCAGCAGCAGCAGCAGCCAGACGACGAAGCCAGAGTACCGACTTTGGAAGCTACAGGTCAAGATGAACCTGCAGTTGCGGACTAGAATTTTTGAATCAAGGACATGTTTTACTTTGTGAAATAACAAGGCAAAAGAATAGTAATCAAAAGAAAAAAGAAAAGAGAGAGAGAGAGAGAGAGAGAGACAGAGTTGTGAAATGTGACACCAGATTTACAGAGAAGAAAATAAAGAAAGACCACGTTGAGGGAGATTGAGACAGATTGAGTGGGCGGCGGCGAAAGGCTTTGCTTGCTATGCTTTAAATAAAGACAAGGGAAGAAGGAAAAGGTCAGCAAAAAAGATTACTTTTGGTACTTGTACAGGCCGTCCTCGAGAGCTTCACGACATGCAAACGGAAAGAGAGAGAAGAAATAAGAGAGAAATATATATAATGGGATTGGACGCGTAAAAGGGTATCCTCCGTTGTTATTGCTCGTCCCTATCGTTATTATTGCTGCTGTTGCCGCCGTTGCAGATATTTGAGAGCTCATCCAGCAGTTTCTTGTGTCCCGCACTGTCTGATTGTGTGACAAGCGGCTGGATCGTAGCAGCCATTGCTTGTCGCTGAGAAATAGGGATCGATGAACATGAAATCACTTTATGAATTAGGGAGAGCCCGCGGACCTGGTCTCCGAGGATATCAGAGAGCGTGGATTCCTCCATGAGGCCGTCTAGCATGGTACTTTGGGCTTGATTATCGTGCGTTTGGTTAATTATTTTAAGCACCATTTGCGAACCGAGTTTGTGAGTGGCTACTTGTGACAGGTGTGGTGCGAGTCTGGATGCAACAATGCTGAATCTGTCTTCAAAGTTGGATGAATCTAGTAGCCATGACAGTAAAAGGGAGCCGTTAGCGTTCACGGACAAGGATACCACGTTCTGCGCCAATGCAGCTGCCACGAATATCTAGAGCATTGAAAAGTTATATTAGTATACCTTGTTGTTGAACGACGCCTGTTTCGATTGATCATTCATTACCTGCTGGTTCGCTGTAACATGCTGGTTTTCGAGAATGCCTCGCATTGCACGCGCACCGAACCGTCCCTGAGCAATGTTGAGCAGTTTCTCCACCATGGCATCGAAAATGAACTGATTATTGCCGTCTCCGAGGCGCAGGCAGCATTGCACTGCATAGTTTCCAAATTGGTCAAGGAGCAGCGGAGGAACATAGGGTTTTAGGTGTGTGCACACGAGATTAACCTGCATGAAAAATTTAGTAAATTCATATAGGAAATTGGTTGAAGCCCAATTTTGAGAGACTTGCCTGCGCTGGTGTCTTTATCGTATCAATAATCTTTTGCGCTGCCCAAGTTCCATTTTTGTGCACGCCAATCGCAGCCAAGTGCGGCGCAATGCGTTCAAGCATTGCAGTCTTTGTATCCTCGGTACACTTTTCAAAAAGCCGTTGGACAACAGTGTTGCCAATGTAGTCTGTAGCAATAAATTAACAAAACTACGAACCTTGCGAGATATCTTCACCGTTCTTACCGCTGCTCAGGCCTGCAATTTCATCCATACAGTCAAAGGCAATCATTTCTACTTCTCTTGTACCGCGCGTTGCTCCATCGAGCTTTTTGCGCAGTTCACGAAGCTTGGCTGCATCGAACTTTCGATTAGCTCCTAGCTCTGGCACCGGCGGAATAGATTCAAAGTAGCTCGATGGCGTTTCAAGTGCTAGATTAAATTGAAATTTTAGCAACGCATACTTCTGCAAAATAAAAACAACAACAACATACTTTTAACTTGGGACATGGCCTCATCCTGCGCGCCAAATGCTTGCATGCATTTCCATAGGTCCACCAACCAAGACTCGGTATCCATGAACGAAGCGCGATCATTATTATTGGTGTTGTGTACCTTGCTGTTTCCATCCGCGGCAACCTTGGCCGGAGGAACCTTGGCAAATCCTACTCGAACACCGCCAAACCCGGGCACTCCAATTTCGTTCTGCAGCAGCGCATCCCTAGCTCTCGAAGCGCTCTCGACCGAATCAAAGTTGACAAAACCGCAGTTCTTGTGAGATAGGACACGTACAGACTCGATTGTACCAAAAGGTGTAAACAGGTGCTGCAACGTCGAGGGTGCTGTGCCAGGTGGAATGTTACCAAGCCCTAATAAATGGAACGTTGTTGTTAATTTGCTATAAATATTAGGTTGCTCACATCAATGTCTTACAAAGAGCACGTGTTGGTTGCAACGCTGTGGTGTCAGGCATAGCAGCATCGGCTCGGCCAAATCCAATGCGTACAATGCAGTTGCCGACACGACCACCTAAACGGCCCAAGACTTCCTCCTTGGCGCGCACGGCATCTTCTGTTTGGAAAAAGTTTACAAAGGCGCATTCTTTCTCCAAAAGCAGTCGCACGCTTTCAATAGCACCAAAGGCTGAAAACATTTGCGTCAAGTTTTCCACAGTGACCGTCGCATCAATGTTACCAATCCAAAGCGATCGCGTGGCTGCTTGTGTAGGCGAACTCGTCGAAGGCGTCATTTGCGCCTGATGGCTACGGAACGTGGGAGTCGATTGGCTGTAATGCATGTAAGGCTGTAACATTGATAAGACAATTATAGCTTTGTCAATTATACATTCTTGTATAAATATTTCTAGTCAATGTTACCTCTGGGAGCGTTCCATTTTTCACATAGCGCATAGGATGATGGTTCTGAGCTTCCGCCGTGACCTTGAGCCCATCTGCTGCTGCATATGTTTGTTGTTTTTGGAGCATGTTTGCCAACAACTCCGAGTCACCAAGGGACAGAGATGGTTGCTCGTTTTGCAACGATGCAGCGGTGCTTTCCGCGTATGTTTGCGACTGATACTCGCTGTCTTCGTCGGATAGCGTCTCCAACGGCACTCTTTGCATTTGCCACAGCGATGACGGGATGGGTGGGTTTGCTGATCGCGCATAGTCCATGCGTCCCATGCTCGCAGCTCTGGGTCTGTTTTGGTGAACAGTCAAGTTGTCGAGAGGATTGGCAAAGGTTCGTGACACTGAGCTTGCTCGCGACCGGCTCGAGTGGAGCGCTGCCGCCGCAGTGGAAATAGGCGGTTCCTGATACCTTGCAGCTGCGTTAACCGAGTATGACCGACTTCGGTTGCTAGACAGCAACGACCTTGTTGTTGGGAGGTGCATGTCGGGTGTAGGATGTTCGTGTTGATGGTGGTAGACGGCAGCGGCGGTGCTGGCAGTGTCAGCAGCCATCGATGTCGCTCGCTCGTCTTCTAGTCCAAGGGAGCGCAAAGTTCGTGCAATGCTAAAGTCGCTGTCTCCACGCAGTAGCTGTTCAGTCGAAGGCGAAGGCAAAGAGGAGCGCACCTGAGACTGGCTATTATCTCTTTCCATGTTTGCCCACGAGGTACCGAAAATAGAACTATCAAAGGAGAGTTGCATAGGAGGGGGTGCTGGAAGATTCAATGAACCTGACCGGTGTCGAGTATCTGAAGCTGTACTGGTAGTGGCAGCAGCCACGGCAGCAGCCGCTGAAGGACGCATGATGGGCGACCTGTGCGCTCGGTCGTCAGGGATATGGATCATGGAAGGCATCGTGCCAGCACGTGCTCGTCTCATCGGCAGGCCAGCTCTGCCGTTTTCTAGGGCATGGTTGCTATTAAGTTCAGAGTGATGATATGGACTTGTTGATGTGCTGTGGTTCTTGGTGTGGACGCTTCTCAGGAAACTCAGTGAACTCGGTAAGGACGGGTCTAGAACTTGGTTGATATAGTTCATGTTGGATTGTGACATGGCAACGTTTCCTTCAGACTCCTCCATCACTACGCCAAGGTCCCTGAATAACGACAGAGTGGTGTCAGTTCTCGCCAGATTGTGGGGCCTGTGCCTGGAGAAACCTGATGTTACTCACCGTGATGTGGCATAAGGTTGACGCAGAGAACTAGCCTCCTTCATCAGTGCTGTCAAACGGTTGGCAAAAAGAGGCTTGGTGTGTTACTGCCGTCTACAAGGACTGTAAGTTATTGAAGAATATAAAAAAAGACAGAGGTTCGTAATATAGGGGTCGTGGTAAACGGGAGTGGAAAATAGGGGCCGGCAACGAGTGGATTTGCGAAAGGTTGCCCCTGTCGCGGACGATCAATACCCCATTATGTGTGACACATACAAATTAGCAGCAGGCAAAAGCTGGATACCCGTCAATGCATTGTTGGTCGTCGTTCTCTTGCTTCTTTTCCACAATGTATGCTTATTAAGACACACACACACACACTCTCTCTCTGTCTCTCTCTCGCGCATGCGCACACACTGGACCCAATTCAATGCTCTAGAATTGAAGCCAATTATAGCACACTGTGTCCTTGGCAACAAGGGGAACACGGACCACGCATGGTGCATAGCAATATAATCTCTACATTACAATCTATTTGTACACATAAAATCCACGTCCACTCTTCTTTCCAAGCCAGCCCGCATCGACGTATTTCTGCAAGAGGACGCTAGGTCGGTACTTGGAATCGCCAGTATTCTCATGCAGCACTTTCTGAATTGCCAGACACGTATCAAGACCGATAAAGTCAGCCAAAGTCAGCGGGCCCATGGGTGTATTCGTGCCCAACTTCATTGTTGTGTCGATGTCTTCGGCACTGGCAACCCCCTAGATACGATACAATTATCAGATCACATGCCATTTCACACATTGCTGAGATGAATAACACTTGCACTTTCAAGGAGCATGATAGCCTCGTTAATGTACGGCATCAAGAGACGGTTCGCAACAAAGCCGGGAATATCCTGAACAACAGTCGTGGTCTTGGCCATATTCTTTGCCAATTGAACAGTGGTCTTCAAGACATCGTCGCCAGTTGCAAGGCCAGGGATGATTTCCACCAACTTCATTACTGGCACAGGGTTCATGAAATGCATGCCAATAACCTGGTTTTTTTAATTCTCTTAGCTCTCCCCCCAAACTATGCCCAAATATTTCCTTTTTCTTTCCCTCTTACCTTGTCTGCCTTTTTAGTTGCGCCGGCAATCTTGGTAATGCTGATACTGCTGGTGTTGGTAGCCAAGATAGCTTCCGGTTTGCAAATCGCGTCGAGATCCTTGAAAATGGCAGTCTTGATGTTTACATTTTCAGATGCGGCCTCGATAACAAAGTCCACATCGTTCAAAGACGACAGGGTGTTGGTAGTCGAGACAAGTTCACGTGTGATCTGAGCATGCTCGGCAGTAATCTTTTGCTTTGCGACATCCTTCTCCAGCAATTTGTCTATCCATCCAATTAGCGAACAAATGAAAATGGCTATGCATTGTTGGATATCCAGTCTTCTTACTCATGAACTTGATGCCGTTGTCCGTCTGTTCCTTGTTAATGTCCATCAAGACAACCGGGAGTCGGGATACATTGGCAGCAACGTATGCAATGCCGAGACCCATTTGGCCTGAACCAACAACACCGATGCGCTTGATATTTTCAATGCTTGCTGCCTATAAAAAAATTCGTTTGCAAGAATGTTCAACAATGTCATGGCAACTGTAAACTTACGTTAGCAATGCGGGCTGTCGAGCTGAAGGAACGGAAAGCGGCAGCACCAGTCTTCAACTGGAATATTGTTCAGTGAGGCAGGGCTCAAGTATACGAGCTACACGCGCCTAAGTGCAATTCTGGCGTACCTGGAAGGAACCTCGGAATGCAGCCAGTGACAACATGTTTCGCAACAGAGAGATTGCGGGGACAACAAGGAACTTCACTTTTTGACGTGGTCGTGAGAAAGTTGGTAAGCGGAGCGCACTCTATCTTCATGACTCAGCAATAAACGGTACTTCGGTCGCTTTACGTTCTAACGCTGCCTCCATGTATTAAACTGCCTTTAGATTATATGACATCTTGTACGTTCAAGACCATCCTGGCTGTTGATTGATCTTATGGTAACTACTGCTTAAAGTAAAATTCTAACGTAATATTATGCAATGCATATTCTTTGTAATGCACAATCTGTATTTGGAAAAGGTGGCAGTAATGTTGAATGAATTCATTGGAATCGTTGCTAGCAGCCGGATACAAGACTTTATGATATCTTTCCCCCAATGAATTTTAACAAACAAGGAAAGACATGATGCTTGATTTGATGTAAAATAGCCAGGAGAGCATGCGGGCACGCACAATGACCTAGAGAATCAAATTCTGCCACTATAAAAAATGCGAGCTCTTATTTTAAAACTGCTTTCATTGCTTATTTATCTGAATGAAGTGCTTCATCATATTTGCCATCCTTTTCTACATCTGCTCCTCTACTACAGTATCGGCCGCATTCCTCGATGACCTTGGCCAAAGCCTCAACGGACTCATGAGTGACTTGCAAGACATGGAAAAAGGGATTGTAGACGATGTTCGACAGGGCAACTGCACTTGCGGTCCTACTACTTCCGTCACGGTGGATTGCTGCAACCTCAGCAACGGACAGCTAGACACTACAGCAGCCCAGTGCAGTTTTCGAAATCAATCGACTATTATGACCAGTTTCATTCAATGCTGTAACGCAAGAACCAACAATATCATCTGTCGCTAACGTTAAACGGCGAAAGTATTCACTACAGTTTATCTACACCCGATCTACCATCTAATTATATTAGATTATACACCAGCTCTACAGTCATTTAATGGTCTTGAATAAACCTCGCCAGACAAAATACTAGATAAATTCTTTGCCTTTCTTCTAACAGACTTTGAAAAATGACCAAGTCTTAGCTTGTATTTTTATCTGGATGAGTTATGCAAAGAACGGATATCTGCTGATGCTCCAGTTCTCCATAGGAAGTGAGTGCATGATTCAAGTCTCTTCCTCAATCAGACTTTCATAAATAGGTCGCAAACGCAATATACATAGGCGCTGCCATATAAAAATGTTGTATCCCATTTGTATCTGTAACAGGCGTTCTATGGATTATTGCTAAATGCTGTGACTGACAATCTATCCGTGCTGTCTGCATAAAAGCCTAGCGTTATTTATGCATCTATGCTTGTTCGCAGAGATAAGCAGTCTTAGAACATATGGAAGTCTAATAACCTTTAGAGGAACTTTTTTTTTGAGTTGTCCAGTCAGCAAAGTGCACTGAAGTAGCAAAGCCAACAAAGATACCTTCTCTCGCTAGCACTTGCATATGGGTCTTAGCTCGATTTGATCCTCGAACCATAAGCTACAACGACTCTTCATGCTGTA